>NC_136903.1:2572659-2702485 GCF_949606895.1 Notothenia rossii | reverse complement strand
TAAGCTAAAGGCGGCTAATGTTGGGCTATAAAGGAACTGCAGCACGGTCACATGACTTCACGTCACCACCGCTAAGCTAAAGGCAGCTAATGTTGGGCTATAAAGGAACTACAGCACGGTCACATGACTTCACGTCACCACCGCTAAGCTAAAGGCAGCTAATGTTGGGCTATAAAGGAACTACAGCACGGTCACATGACTTCACGTCACCACCGCTAAGCTAAAGGCGGCTAATGTTGGGCTATAAAGGAACTACAGCACGGTCACATGACTTCACGTCACCACCGCTAAGCTAAAGGCGGCTAATGTTGGGCTATAAAGGAACTACAGCACGGTCACATGACTTCACGTCACCACCGCTAAGCTAAAGGTGGCTAATGTTGGGCTATAAAGGAACTACAGCACGGTCACATGACTTCACGTCACCACCGCTAAGCTAAAGGAGGCTAATGTTGGGCTATAAAGGAACTACAGCACGGTCACATAACTTCACGTCACCACCGCTAAGCTAAAGGTGGCTAATGTTGGGCTATAAAGGAACTACAGCACGGTCACATGACTTCACGTCACCACCGCTAAGCTAAAGGTGGCTAATGTTGGGCTATAAAGGAACTACAGCACGGTCATATGACTTCACGTCACCACCGCTAAGCTAAAGGTGGCTAATGTTGGGCTATAAAGGAACTACAGCACGGTCACATGACTTCACGTCACCACCGCTAAGCTAAAGGAGGCTAATGTTGGGCTATAGACGAACTACAGCACGGTCACATGACTTCACGTCACCACCGCTAAGCTAAAGGCGGCTAATGTTGGGCTATAAAGGAACTACAGCACGGTCACATGACTTCACGTCACCACCGCTAAGCTAAAGGCGGCTAATGTTGGGCTATAAAGGAACTACAGCACGGTCACATGACTTCACGTCACCACCGCTAAGCTAAAGGAGGCTGATGTTGGGCTATAAAGGAACTACAGTACGGTCACATGACTTCACGTCACCACCGCTAAGCTAAAGGCAGCTAATGTTCACCAGTGGGGTATTTACTGACGTATTTTATGTTGGAGGACAAAAATCTCTTTAGCTTGTGTTGATTAACCACAGACCTTATTTCAGGATAACAACAAAAACCACTTTCTAAAACCATTGACTTCCAGACTAGTGAACAGAAAGTGCTAACATGCTGACTCATTCCAGGTTTAAAGACTTATGAGGATATTCAAAATAAAATAAAGGAACAGCCTAACGCTCTGTAATACACGCATGTAATAAACAAACAAAATACACGTTTTATTTATATGCTCTCATCACGTTAAACAGGGAACTAAACGTTCTTTTTAATATCATCAAGTTATCAACAGCCGGATCATTCTGTTGTAAAACTCCCTACATCTGGAAATATATCATTTCAAAATGCTGGGGTTTCCACTGTGTGCAACCTCAAGGTCAGCAAGTGACAAACAGGGGACTAATGTTCCTTTTAGTGTCATTAAGTCATCAACAGCATGAATGTCATGTAATAAATCACCCTAAATGTATAAATACATCGTTACGTATTGCAGTAGTTATTATACATCCTGAGAAATGTAAAGATATTAGTAATGCAGGATGAAACCCTCTTTATTTGTCACATATGAACACACAGCACAGCACACACAGTGAAAGTGAAAGTACCAGTTCACTCACCATATTAAGGTCTGTTTGGGGACTTGAACCGGTGACACTTAGTGTCCCAAGTCCCTACAGACTGAGCCACTGCCGGACATATATGAGGACACAATAGACGGTTTCATTCATGTGCTCTTAACTCAAAGGTCAGCAATTTTCTAACTAACTAAATGTTCATTTTAATGTCATCTAAAAATCAATAAATACTTTTTTTTTGTCGGATGTGAAGTTGAAAACATACTCTTTAAAATTGCTACGTGAGTTTAGCTTTGATGAAAATGGGATCTGACCCACAGAGAGATTTAACACGAGCTGCTGCAGACCATCAAAGGAAAAAAACAATCAGAGAGAGTTCACTTTATCCAATGTTTCAGAGCTCTGATGTTTCTTTAATCTGCTGCTGATTTGTGTGTGTGTGTGTGTGTGTGTGTGTGTGTGTGTGTGTGTGTGTGTGTGTGTGTGTGTGTGTGTGTGTGTGTGTGTGTGTGTGTGTGTGTGTGTGTGTGTGTGTGTGTGTGTGTGTGTGTGTGTGTGTGTGTGTGTGTGTGTGTGTGTGTGTGTGTGTGTGTGTGTGTGTGTGTGTGTGTGTGTGTGTGTGTTCTTCTTGTAGATCCTGGTGTTGCTGCAGTCGACTCGGAGCTGTCAGCGCAGCGGAGTCGATGTGAGTTTATTAATCTCTGAACTTTTTTTTTTATTCCATTTATTTTCTGCAGAACCAAATCCTCCATGAGGATAATGGAGATTTTACTAAGGCTACTTTATTGAATTAGCACATTTCAGACACAAAGGCAATTCAAAGTGCTTTACAAAGGCAGAAACACATCATCAAAAAATAACTAAAGTGAACAAAAACACAATTCATAAAACAGTTAAAAAATGTGTTGTGAAATGGAAATGGTGAATACAGGTAATGCTTCAAGAACGGCTAAGATGATCTCTGGAGAAGCAGCATTAAAGAGTTTTCAGCCTCGTTATAAAAGAACCCGGCAAGGTTCTGTCGTTCGTTAGATTCTCAGGAGGTTTGTTCCAGATCTGCGGAGCAAAGAAACTAAAAGCTGCCTCATAGAATTGGTGTTTGTATTGTGGTTCATTTCACATAAGTTGAAAGTAGAATGTTAAAGTCTATCCTTTGAGTTATTGGAGCCAGTGCAGAGCTCTTGGAAGCTAGAAAACTCTTTAAATGTTGCTTCAAAAAGGGGAAAAACTTGTGTTGATCTGTATGTCCTCGTATATATTGATATATCCTCGTCTCCTCAGTCTCCCAGTCGCTCTCCTCTGGCTTCAGACTGCAGCAGCCGGCGATCCTCCGCCTCCAGCGAGTCCTCTCTGAACTCTGAAGTCAAACCGGAGGGAGTCAGGGTCCGACACCGAGAGGTAACACAACGTAACACAATGTCACACAACGTCACAGAGCGTAACACTACATAACACAACGTAACACAACGTCACACGACGTCACACAATGTCACACAACGTAACACAATGTAACACAACGTAACACAATGTCACACAACGTCACAGAGCGTAACACTACATAACACAATGTAACACAACGTAACACAACGTAACACAACGTAACACAACGTAACACAACGTCACACGACGTCACACAACGTCACAGAGCGTAACACTACATAACACAATGTCACACAACGTCACACAATGTCACAAAACGTCACAGAGCGTCACACTACATAACACAACGTAACACAACGTAACACAACATAACACAACGTCACACGACGTCACACAATGTCACACAACGTAACACAATGTAACATAACGTAACACAATGTCACACAACGTAACACAATGTCACACAACGTCACAGAGCGTAACACTACATAACACAACGTAACACAACGTAACACAATGTAACAAAACGTAACACAATGTAACACAACGTAACACAATGTAACAAAACGTAACACAATGTAACACAACGTAACACAACGTAACACAACGTAACACAATGTAACAAAACGTAACACAATGTAACACAACGTAACACAATGTAACACAACGTAACACAACGTAACACAACGTAACACAACGTCACACGACGTCACACAATGTCACACAACGTCACACAACGTCACAGAGCGTAACACTACATAACACAATGTCACACAACGTCACACAATGTCACAAAACGTCACAGAGCGTCACACTACATAACACAACGTAACACAACGTAACACAACGTAACACAATGTAACACAACGTCACACAACGTCACACGACGTCACACAATGTCACACAACGTAACACAATGTAACACAACGTAACACAAGGTCACACGACGTCACACAATGTCACACAACGTAACACAATGTAACACAACGTCACACAACGTCACACAACATCACACAACGTCACACAACGTCACAGAGCGTAACACTACATAACACAATGTCACACAACGTCACACAACGTCAGACAAAGTAACACAATGTAACACAACGTCACACAACGTAAAACACCCACAAACTACAGGAAGATCCTTTAAACTGCCAATAGAGACTTTCTTATCTCAGAAACAACAGGAGGTCCTGGTTGAAGAGGGGTTACACGTAACATAAGTCCCATGTTAATGCACATAAAGACAAAGCAAAGAGTAAAAGAGGAGATACACTCAGGCTAAACCAGCTAAAAACTCCCTCTGAAGGGAACTTTGGGATGTTAGCCTTTGCAGACCATTCACATGCACACAAATCTGACTGTGTGTGTGTTATTGACAGGTGGAGAAGCTGCTGCGTGCCATAGCAGACGGCGATGTGGAGATGGTGAGAAGTTAAAGCATTTTCTGCTTCTGAACATCCACATCTGGAAGAGTGGTCTCATTAATAACTGCTGTTTTCGTGTGTTTGTGTTAAGGTGCGTTACTTGTTGGAGTGGATGGATGAGGAAGATGATGATGAAGAGGATCTTCGGTCAGAGGTTCTGCTTTGCCATCCGCTGTGTCAGTGTCCAAACTGCGCTCCCACTCAGAAAGTAAGAGACCAACTCTGATGTGTTGAAAGTTAAACACGTAGATTTTGTGTTTTTATACCTAGGAACTACAGCACGGTCACATGACTTCACGTCACCACCGCTAAGCTAAAGCTGGCTAATGTTGGGCTATAAAGGAACTACAGCACGGTCACATGACTTCACGTCACCACCGCTAAGCTAAAGGTGGCTAATGTTGAGCTATAAAGGAACTACAGCACGGTCACATGACTTCACGTCACCACCGCTAAGCTAAAGGTGGCTAATGTTGGGCTATAAAGAACCTACAGCACGGTCACATGACTTCACGTCACCACCCACCGCTAAGCTAAAGCTGGCTAATGTTGGGCTATAAAGAACCTACAGCACGGTCACACGACTTCACGTCACCACCGCTAAGCTAAAGGTGGCTAATGTTGGGCTATAAAGGAACTACAGCACGGTCACATGACTTCACGTCACCACCGCTAAGCTAAAGGTGGCTAATGTTGGGCTATAAAGAACCTACAGCACGGTCACACGACTTCACGTCACCACCGCTAAGCTAAAGGAGGCTAATGTTGGGCTATAAAGGAACTACAGCACGGTCACATGACTTCACGTCACCACCGCTAAGCTAAAGGAGGCTAATGTTGGGCTATAAAGGAACTACAGCACGGTCACATGACTTCACGTCACCACCGCTAAGCTAAAGGTGGCTAATGTTGGGCTATAAAGGAACTACAGCACGGTCACATGACTTCACGTCACCACCGCTAAGCTAAAGGCGGCTAATGTTGGGCTATAAAGGAACTACAGCACGGTCACATGACTTCACGTCACCACCGCTAAGCTAAAGGAGGCTAATGTTGGGCTATAAAGGAACTACAGCACGGTCACATGACTTCACGTCACCACCGCTAAGCTAAAGGTGGCTAATGTTGGGCTATAAAGGAACTACAGCACGGTCACATGACTTCACGTCACCACCGCTAAGCTAAAGGCGGCTAATGTTGGGCTATAAAGGAACTACAGCACGGTCACATGACTTCACGTCACCACCGCTAAGCTAAAGGCGGCTAATGTTGGGCTATAAAGGAACTACAGCACGGTCACATGACTTCACGTCACCACCGCTAAGCTAAAGGTGGCTAATGTTGGGCTATAAAGGAACTACAGCACGGTCACATGACTTCACGTCACCACCGCTAAGCTAAAGGCGGCTAATGTTGGGCTATAAAGGAACTACAGCACGGTCACATGACTTCACGTCACCACCGCTAAGCTAAAGGCGGCTAATGTTGGGCTATAAAGGAACTACAGCACGGTCACATGACTTCACGTCACCACCGCTAAGCTAAAGGCGGCTAATGTTGGGCTATAAAGGAACTACAGTACGGCCACATGACTTCATGTAACTGTGTTCGTTGTGATGGAAACTTTCTGAAGCAATGGAGACGAGACTCGACACGAGGAGAGCAGGAACTTTGATGGCAAACACTGATGGTTTATTTGGAGCTTTGGCCGGATAATTCACAAGACATGAGCTGAGCCACGAGGTGACTCAGCGGCTGCCAAACCAATTCTGAAGATCTCTACCCCAGACCCATGTATTTAGCTGGTTCTGAGAGAAGAATCAACATGCTGCATAACAAGATAAACCATAACACCTCTATCAGCTGATGCCAACAGGCAGGAACAGGGAGACAAAACACTGAGAGCAGCCAGAGGTCACAGGCCTGTGCTCAGTGACTACATATTAATAAACTGGGTCAAAGGTGGGGGTCTAGGAAAATATTTCTCCAACATTCTGTGTGTTCTTATAATAGAAACATGCATTTCCAAACATTCGGTCTACCGATGTTGTAAATGTATTATCTTTTCAATTTACACACGGCATCTATTGCACGTCTGTCCGTCCTGGGAGAGGGATCCCTCCTCTGTTGCTCTCCCTGAGGTTTCTCCCATGTTCCCCTTTAAACTGTGGGGTTTCTTTGGGGGTGTTTTCCTGTCTGATGTGAGGGTCTAAGGACAGAGGGTGTCGTATTGTCATACTGATATTCTGTACAAATTGGAAAGTCCACTGAGACAGATGTAACATGTGTGATGTTGGGCTATATAGATAAACATTGATTGATTGTGTCCTCAGCTCTCTGTGCTGCAGGCCGGCTCTCTGGGGGTGAACAGCTGTAACGTGGACGGCTTCTCTCCTCTTCACGTCGCTGCGTTGCACGGACACGCGCCGCTGCTCGCTCTGCTGATCCGACACGGAGCCAACGTCAACGCCAGAAACAACCACAGCGCCACGCCGCTGCACCTGGCCGCCCAGAACAGCCACGTCCAGGTAGGAAGACGCAGAAAACCAGGGCTCCAAATATCTTTTTTTAATGCTGGGTTAGACAGTTTGTCAAAGGGGGCCTCGTGATTATATTTTGAGAGAACCCAAGGCACACTTGTGTAATAATCAGTGCAGTTGTAGATAAGTACCTTTACTCTAGTACTGTACTGAAGTTACCCTCCTGTGTCATGCTCCCTGATAATAATACACTTTCTGCAGCGGGCTGTTATATAGAAGTGAGTCAACCGCAACCCTGATGTGTATCAAGGTTCTGTCTCTGCAGGAAACAGGAAGTGTGCTGCGTTTATTCAGCCACTCACTGGCACCATCTTGTGGCAGAAAGACATCAGTGCAATTCAAATAAAATGCATTTAATACCTTTTATTTTCTCTGATCACAAAATAATGAATAATAATAATTACAATTCATTAAGAATAATGATTATAATAGTTGAAACAATTATAATAATGATTAGGATCATTTAAAAATGCATTTATAATAAACATAGCAATTATAATAGTACATTATATTTCCAGAGTTATTTTCATGGCATGTAAACACCCTTTACATGAACAAGTAGAAAATACCATAGAGAGAGAAATAAGCTTTTTGTCTGCATTAAAAAATATATATATATTTCATCGCGTACATATTTTGGTTCATTTTATGTCCAGTTGTTTACAGTTTCATTGTGTTATGTTTTTTAGTCTTTCTGAAATGTGCGACTTCCTGTTTCAGGTGATGAGGTTCCTGTTGGAGTGCAACGCCAAACTGAACAAGAAGGATCACTATGGAAACACGCCGCTCATCCAGGCCTGTCTGTGTGGGAACCTGGAGACCGCCAGCACCTTGTTACAGGTACACACAGATTTTTATTTATGTACATCTTTCACATCTTTTTTCATTAAGCCTAAAGAAATTGTTTCAACATTTTAGACGTAATTTTCTAACGTTTTTTCGGGTATCGTCAGACTTTATTTGCTGTTGGCTAGCTTAATCTGCAGAGGAACACACACTCTGAACGCACCTGAACTTACTCTGAACGCGCCTGAACACACTGAAGAGACACCAGATGGAAGAGACACACACACACACACACACACACACACACACACACACACACACACACACACACACACACACACACACACACACACACACACACACACACACACACACACACACACACGACGCACCTGAACACACTCTGAACGCGCCTGAACACACTGAAGAGACACCAGATGGAAGAGACACACACACACACACACACACACACGCACGCACGCACGCACCTGAACACACTCCGAACGCAATCCACAGGAGAGAAACCAGACGAAGACACACACTGAGAGAACTCTTGCATAATATTCCAGAAAATGTGTGTGTGTGTGCGTGCAGAGCGATGCGTTGGTGAACGTGGTGAACCAGCAGGGGAACACGGCGCTGCACGAGGCGGTGCGAGGGGGGCAGCAGGCGCTGGTGGAGCTGCTGCTGAGGGGGGGGGCGGCGCCGGGCCTCAGGAACAAGAGGCAGAGGACAGCGCTGGAATGCGCCTACGAGTTGGGAGGCAAGGTGACGATACACACACACACACACACACACACACACACACACACACACACACACACACACACACACACACACACACACACACACACACACACACACACACACACACATATTTGCTACTTTTAGCTCAAATGCCGAAAATGAGTTGTTTACCTTTAATAAAATACACTCTAGGCTATGCTTATTTTATACATCTGAAATTCCCACTTCTTTTCAATCAAGCTGTAGACCTTTCTGTTTGCCTTTTTATTAAATCAAATATAACTATTGTGTGATTCATATCTTATACCTGTCTTATTACTTCTTAGCTTGGTTCTATTGACATGTTCTTGTTTTTTTGATAATGAGGTTATTAAAAGTCAGACAATAGAATGTTTTGTCAGTCCGAAACACAAGGTTAATAACTTTAATATGATATAAATAGAGAAAACATCATAACAAAACATATTTGGTAATTAATTTTCAGCCCTTGTAAAGATGTTTGTAACTTTCATCTACATTTTTTAACATCTTCCTCCTTCAGAACACGGAGATCCTGAGAGCTCTGCAGCAAGCGTCCGGACTTTCTCCCGACGCTGAGCCAATCAAACTCCTCTCTGTGCCCAAAGGCGCTCTGGGTAATTCATATCAGCATTGCTTTAATAACGTTGTTCACGTCCAAAAGAAAATAACTTTCATTTTAAGCTTTGCACCAAAATGCTTACACATACTGAATGTCTGATTTATTTCCAGCTTGTTAATAGAAGTATTTGAAGTGTCTCTCTTTACATTTCTAGCTAAACTGTTTCATTTAAAGTCTGTTATTATTATTATTTAGGATTTAATTTCTCGTTGTCTCTACAGCTCATTCCTTCGTGCAGCGTCTGCGGCATCATGATCAAGCAAACGGCCGGAGACAGAAACTAGCTCAGTCCATCAGCAGGTAGCTCTAAAAGATCAGCTCTCAGATAATCCAAATATAAGAAATAAGATTTTGAGTCATTTTAATATCTGTGCTTTGATTCAGGATGAATCAGATGAAGAAAGGATCGTCCAGGTGTTCACCGAACCTCAACCAGGTACATTTGAGTTTATTTTAACTGTTATAATCCCTCACTACATGCCACACCAAAATAATTGGTTTCACGGGTAAAACATAACAATGGAATGGATGGTATAGAGCGGTGCAGTGACGCGTCCTAAAACCCTGAAGGAAGCTGCTGGTCCCCTCGACAAAAAAGCAACAGGATTTCTCCATAGGATTTGGAATATTGTAAAAAATAAGGTCTGTGGAAAACGAACCTGTTTGATAAATGCACGTTTTGTTCAACTGGATAATCTCCACATGTCTACTTTTATAATTTTTGAATCATAAATCTAATGGGCAGAACGTTATGCTATAAAGGAACTACAGCCGAGTCCAGCAGCACGACTTCAACGTCACGCCAACTTAAGATCCATATTCAAACACACAGATTCTAAATGGTACGAGTTGAAACGTTTGTTTGAACAGTCTGCAGGAGGCAGGGACTTGCTTTCAAGCAGAACAGAAACTAACTTAGAGGAGTGTTTACGTGTTCGGCGTAATGACGTACAACGTCCTCCACGACTTCTGTAGTCCTATTCAGCCACTTGGTAACAACCATCGTTTTTCAGACACGTCAACTCTTCAAAAATCACCAGTGGGGTCACGTGATCCGTCTCTTCAATGTGTCTCAACCACAGACCTTATTTCCAGATATTTTCCAAAATCCTATGGAGAGATCCCATTGGCTCTGAGACGAGGGAACAGGAAGTGGAGAAATGCTAACTCCCTTCCTGGTTTTAGGACTCATTCCTACACCACTCTATTGGTTATATAAAAAAGAAAATGTAAGGAACATTACAGATTTTCCTGGCTAAAAATCTTATGTCTAACCGTTCAAATCATTTATACAAAAGAGAAAATGGATAAACATGATTAATTTATTCTTGTCAACACAATCCAAATCTATAAAATGTAAATAAAATGTAAATAAATTATTCCCGGTTTTCTGGTCTGATTTGGATTTTCCTTCCTCAGGAGAGTCCGGAAAGGAGGAGGCTGAGGAGGGGGGAGACCCTGGAGGTCAGCAGCCCCTCAGCGAGTCTCGATGGTGGGGCCCGGATCAGGGAGAGGCCCCTGGGTCGCTGGCACACCCTGGACTCAGGAGAACACACAGAGGAACACACACACATTCTGAACGCTCCAGAACACACTCAGAACGCTCCTGAACACACTCAGAACGCTCCTGAACACACTCTGAACGCTCCTGAACACACTCTGAACGCTCCTGAACACACTCTGAACGCTCCTGAACACACTCAGAACGCTCCTGAACACACTCAGAACGATCCAGAACACACTCAGAACGCTCCTGAACACACTCAGAACGTTCCAGAACACACTCAGAACGCTCCTGAACACACTCAGAACGCTCCTGAACACACTCAGAACGTTCCAGAACACACTCAGAACGCTCCTGAACACACTCAGAACGCTCCAGAACACACTCAGAACGCTCCTGAACACACTCAGAACGTTCCAGAACACACTCAGAACGCTCCTGAACACACTCAGAACGCTCCTGAACACACTCAGAACGTTCCAGAACACAATCAGAACGCTCCTGAACACACTCAGAACGCTCCTGAACACACTCAGAATGCACCTGAGCACACTCAGAACGCTCCTGAACACACTCAGAACGCACCTGAACACACTCAGAACGCTCCTGAACACACTCTGAACGCACCTGAGCACACTCAGAACGCTCCTGAACACACTCAGAACGCACCTGAACACACTCAGAACGCTCCTGAACACACTCTGAACGCACCTGAGCACACTCAGAACGCTCCTGAGCACACTCTGAACGCACCTGAGCACACTCAGAACGCTCCTGAGCACACTCAGAACGCTCCTGAACACACTCTGAACGCTCCTGAACACACTCAGAACGCTCCTGAACACACTCAGAACGCTCCTGAACACACTCTGAACGCTCCTGAACACACTCTGAACGCTCCTGAACACACTCAGAACGCTCCTGAACACACTCAGAACGCACCTGAACACACACAGAACGCTCCTGAACACACTCCACAGGAGAGACACCAGACGGAAGACACACACACCGAGGACACTGACGTCTGCAGCGTCAGCAGTGAGAACTCTTCTGAAAACCCCCCTACACACACTTCATCCGAACCTCTTCCTACAAACACTTCATCTGAACCCCTTCCCACACACACTTCATCTACACACACCTCATCTACTGAAGCCCCTCCTGCACACACTTCTTCTGAATCTCCTCTTACACACAACTCGTCTACAGACCCTCCTACACACACCTCATCTGAAAACCCTCCTACACACACCTCATCTGAAAACCCTCCTACACACACCTCATCGACACACACCTCATCTGAACCTCTTCCTACAGACACCTCATCTCCAACACACCCTGTATCTACACACACCTTATCTGAATCTCCTCCCTCACACACCTCAAACACTTCTCCTGACCACACAGAGGATTCTCCCCCCACCATTCTCCACCCTCTAAATGGAGAGTTGGAGTCATGTGGCGACCAACGTCCGTCAGAAAAAGAGGGCGGGGCTTCCTGTCCCACCTCCATCCCGACCAATGGACGAGGAGAGTCAGGTCGTGGAGGTGGTGAATGAAAAGGAGGAGTAACCAGTCGTCTGGTTTCTCCTTCCCTCTATGTAAGAATGCAAAAGCCCTGAGAGGCAAACGAGGAAATACGAATTATGGGAGGGTTTTTTTTTTCAATCCTGGTCTAAAGTTTTCTCTCCTGTGTTTATGACTGAAAAACAGGTGGCAAATAAAAGTTTTTGCCAGGATTATCTCCTTAAAAAATCTTCTTTTAAATACTCAAAATAGTAATTTATTAATTAAATGTAGTCTTATTATTAAAAATCGAAAATATATTATTATTTTTATTAATAATTACTATTGTTTAGAAGAATTGCATAGCGATAATATTGCTTTATTTAATAATAATAAAGCATTATTTTACATTTTTAAAGCGCTTGTTATAATACTCACTTTGGCCACCAGAGGCTCCAATTCTGCACACCACTACCAGCTGATTAACGTGGATTAAAATACATTTCTAGCCCAAATAAACACATGACAGTATTATAACTTGACTTGCGATAGCCTATTGTATATATATACCAGTATTTGGAGAAACTAAAACATTATAAATACTTTAATATTCAGAACGTAGCGTAGTGAGCGCACCTATCAACCTCTTGAGGCCACAAACAGTATTACAACAGCAAACACCTAAACAAAAATGATGAACTTATTTTTCCTCCGGTTTTCAACATTTATTTTAGATAAATGATCTTGGCAAAAGCTTTTCCTGGCAACAACTTTATTTGTAACCCTTTAAATCAGACATACATGAGAAAAAGTATTGGATCAGACTTTAGAAAATGGATCGACACCCTTTTTTTTCTGCTCATACAGACGCCAAAAACTAAAAGCACACAGTTTGAGATCAGATGATGAAGCTGCCTCTTATAGTCGCTGTATTCTCCGGTAGAAAGCCACTGACTGTTGATGCTTATGACTGTATTTTAACCCATTTGATTCCAACATGTTTGTGTAACTGATCCTGCATTCGGGTTTTTCAAGTTTCTGCAGAAATGCAATTAGATCTCGTTGGTCTTATCCACCAGGCGGGATAAAGTCCTCCACTCCTCTTCCTCTCTTCTCTTGAGTTTGAAGCACTTTCTTGTCTTCACAAAATTAGAAAAAGGGATGCAAACGGACATGAAAACGGTTTGCTTTAGAGTTCAGCCGTTAGCCTGTAGCCCTGTCAGACTTTAGTGGGAAAACATGTAGTTTTACTTGAATTTTTCAGTGTTCAAATGTTGATTTGAAGTTTGGTTTGTTTGTTATTTTTGCCCGTTTAACATCCAACTACTCCACTTATATTTTTATTAGGATTATTTTTATTTATTTATGACCCCTTGTTGATGTGTCTTGTGTTCAGAGAGGTAGATTTTTTTTTCCTGAATGTCAAAAATGTGTGTTTTCTGCTCAGATATAGTTCAGGTTAAAGGATCACACTGCTGGTTTTTAATGTTTTATATCCCATTAAATACAATTATTATATTTTTTTGCATCAATGCTACTAACTATTTATAAAATCATACTGAAATATTTTGGGTTAATTCCCTTGTTTTACAATAAAAATCTTACTTTGATTTGAAAAATGCTGCAGATTTCTTTAGTTATTTTCATATAAATATATTCATTTATTTCACCAGGAACCTGTCTGCAGCGTCAGCAGTGAGCACTCTTCTGAACCCCCCCCCCTACACACACACACACACTTCATCTACTAAAGCCCCTCCTATACACACTTCATCTAGCATAATGCAAAGTGTAAAGACAATGACAGGCATGATTTGAATATTTAATCGTCCATAATTTGCATTTGAAGGACTTGCTCTCAGATATATGCACAGCAGTAAATATAATAAACAAGAACAGATTCACCATGAATTCATGCCAGCCCTGTGGGTGTTATAACAAACTGCAGCCTGATGCATGCTTCTTATAAATGACTGTATGAACAGTCTGATACTGAAACTAATGACATGAATGCATGAGTTAAATAAACTCTTAATCTCCTATACTTCACACATTGAGACATTACAAATCCTGCGTAGACATTCATTCATTACTCTGATTAAACAAACATTGGATTTTCCAGTAGTGAAAAGTGATTAAGGGTTACTCAATCTGATTAATGAAAACAAGTTATTTGAAAGAAGAATTTTACTTTAATAATTGTGAAAACTCAAAATCACAGAGAAGCCTGAATGTGGCCCGGAGAAAAAAGGTTTCCATCTTTGCTTTTATACATTTGTATCAGTAAATAGGATTAAAGTAGGGAAAGCAGTAGAAATGGGACATTACATGTAGGAGAAACAGTGAGTTGGTTAGGGTCTGTGGGGATGTAGAGGGACTGTAAAGGGAGCGCTGTAGCCCATTTATCAAAACACACAGGATGCTCTTATTATCTTCCTCTGACCTCTTTTCTCATGTCTGTTTTTAATTGTTTTTGTCTGGATGCTGTTTACTTCAAGCAAAGAAGAAGAATAGACTACAAGTAAACCACTTGTTACAAAGCTGTGTTAATGTCCTCCCCGAGTGACACACCCTCATTCACAGAGCTACACTGAGAGGAGGAGCAACACTGAAACAGGAGAGCTTCAACTTCACAGAAACGAAAGTGAAACTTAGTGAGAGCAGAGCTGCAGTCCAGAAAGCGTCTCTGTTTGTCTGAAGAAACAACTGAATCCAGCAGCTTCTTCTCAACAACACAGCAGAACCTCAGCAAACACTGGTGAGTGCACTACAGAGACACTACGCCTCACTAAACACGAGACGAAGAACCGGAACAGCCAGGCGTGCTAGCAGCTAACTAGCCTAGCTCAGATTGTTTGGGAGGTCTCTTTTGTGTAGTCTCTAAAGGCACGACATTTAGATTGTACAACTTATTTAACTGTTATACACTTTGGTCAGCAGCCGTTAACTTATAATCCTTTCCTCTCAACTTCTCTGTAGTTACTGCTGTCTGTCTTTTTAAAGCAGTGTGTTGTGTCAAAGTATCATATCATCATTCATAATCATATTCATATCATACACATGTCTTATTATAGGCTACTCTGATTGCCTTTTACTCTGTTAAATAGTTTTCTTAGTCTCATACGTGTTTGGGCGTAATTTCCACTGGGGACAGGAGGGACATGTCCCCCCCACTTTTCAAAATCCCGTTTGTGTCCCCCCCACTTTTCACTTTTTTTTTTTTACGCAAGTGGTCATGTCTGTCTGTCTGTCTGTCTGTCTGTCTGTCTGTCTGTCTGTCTGTCTGTGTGTGTGTGTGTGTGTGTGGCAGGAGCGCATTTTGTGTGAGAGAGACAGAGAGAGACAGGGAGAGTTACGGGGGTTGTTGTTAGCATCTGGTGCTAGCTCGGAGATTAGATAAGAAGCTGTTTCAACAATAAGGAGAGGGAGAGTCCTCTCCTGTCGGACTGAGAGGCTGAGATAACGTCAGCTCAGGGAGGTAAAGGACTCGCTGAGTGATTATATTGTAAACTTTAGTCTAAGTTATCTCAGTGGGTCTCAAACGGTTTGGTCTAAACAAATATTTTCATCTATTTAATATAGTTGTTCAAAATAAGTTAAAAAGTAATTCCAATGTCAGTAAAAAATTAAAAACACAGTTTGAAAGGGAAGTGATTACTAAAATATGCATAAATAAAAAGAAAGAATGCAGACTAGGTAAGATAAACATAGGAGAGAGGAGTTGATCAAGGATGTGTTATTGGTTGTGAGAATATTCTAATGGTTTTTGGAGTATTGAAATATATACAGTTCTGTTTTATATGAGTGTTGAGAGAGCTGTATCCATACATCTCTTAATTTGTGCACCAGATTGATGCCTTTAACTTCAATTTAAAGAAACAAATCTTACCGGGGGTGCATGCCCCTGGACCCCCCTATAGGATGTGAGGTCATCACAAATAAAACAGGTTCATGGATAGATAAGTTTGCACACTCATTATACACACTACACATTTTTCTTGGATTAGTTAACACCATAGTCCCTAATATATATTTGTAGAAAGGCAGGACATGGAATTAAATCGAGAACAATGTTTCATTGCGGAGGACCCCCTGTTTTGTGTCCCCCCACTTCTCAAACCAAAGTTACACCCTTGCGTGTTTAAAAGATCCATATATGTTTAGGTTTTACATTTCAGAGTGCAAAAGGTGGGGTAAAAGGTGGATTTGCAAATGGTTAAGGACTGGGAGGTTTTATGGTGTGGAGGTGGGAATGTTTAGAGAATGTCTAACAGAATTTTTGCGTAGGATAAGTAGACTGTTTTCTTTCTTCTACATAGTGGGAATGTGAGCTGTGTTTGGGGTGCAGACCCTCTTTATCCTCTGAGGATGAAGTTGCTCTGTTCCTGCATTTTAGATCGTATTTGAACTAGGGCTGCACGATTTTGGGGGAAAAAAACGAATTGCGATTTTTCTGACAAATATTGCGATTCGATTTGCGATATTTGTTTTTAAGCGACCCAACGGAAGTTTATTTTAAAATGCGGCCATATCTCCGGCTAGGAAGGTCGCATCAACATGCTCCCGTCCCTAGCACCAACGCAGCCCGAGCTACGAGTGAAAGAACTAAACTTACATGAAACTTCCGTTGGGTTGCTTTAAAGTCAAGCTTCAGTTTGAGATTCACCCTGTGATAGAAACATGTGATGGAGCATTACTAACCGGACTCAGATGGTTTCACCAAACCATCTAGGAGAGCTCCATTGGAAGCCATTTGGAAAGGGCAGGCACTTTCAAAAATACTTGGCAGGTGATTGGATCAATCTGTCTATCACCTTCTATCATGGGCCACTTCTGATTGGTTAACAATGGCTGGTACATGTGGAGCACAGCACTTCTGATTGGTGTGGATGACTGACACACAAGAAAGAAAAAAGTTAAAAAAATCGCAGGCTTTGCGATTTGATAATCGCATCATTTAAAATCGCGATTTCGATTTAAAATCGATTAATTGTTCAGCCCTACTTTGACTTTCTTTATTACTTTGTTAAATATAACAAAAGACAAACTTTCTACATGACTCATTTATCAGCTTCTTTGAAGATAATTAGAATTTCTACCACAAGCAGCAAAGCTGATAATTGACAATGTTTCAACATCAGGTATATACGGATATAATGTATGCACTGTCACTTCCCCACGTAAACATAAAAGTCCGCACTGGTAACTTTCTAAAAAAAAAAAAAAAAAAGTTAGGATAACGGGTTACATTCTCGTGCACACAAGAACGTTTTTAGTGCTCACGAGAAAGTATCTTGTGCGCACGAGATACAAACCCCTTATCCTGATTTCTTTTTTCTCTCTCTGTTTTTTTTTTTTTTTTTCATGTCCCTTTAGGGGCTCCGTAGGTATAAACTCAAAACCTCAGGAATTCCTCTCAGGGAATCTTTTTAGGAAGCCCTATAATGCGTTTAGGGTTTTTCCCTTTCCTGTAATGTTCTGTAGGTTTCTGTGCATGTAAATGGTCTGCAGAGGCTAACATCCTCCGTTCCTTCTCTTTGAATAACCAACAAGCAGCTATTAGCCACATGCTTCAGTCATTTAAAGGTTACCTATTATGCAAAATGCACTTCTTGATGTGTCCCCGGTGTGTAAGAAGACTCACAAAGTGTCAGAAAATACGATCCTCTCTCTATTCCTCTTTATCCAAATTTCTAAAAACGGAGGAACAACGGAGCTGATCCAGATTTGCTGCGGTCATTACGACATTACCAAAATGTGGGCTGGCTTTAGGTTGAACTCCTGGTAACGTTTCGCCCCAACCTATCGTCCCCTATCAGAAACGTCGCGCCACGTGAGGAAGTAATATGGTCTGTATTTACATTAGCAAGCATCGCTAACACTCAGATCTAACCTGTACTGGAGAGAGTATTTGAAAAGTAGGAAATAAAAAGGAACTCACCTTGTGGTAAACCTGAGAGAGAAAAAGCATTTGAGCTCCATACTGTTTCAGAAATAATCCTTGATTTGGTTTTGGAACATAATATGGCGTTTAATCATGGCAGCATTTAGCTGAGTTTCTGCCGTCTCCTCACTGCTCACTACCGGGTCGCCGGTTCAAGTCCCCGAACAGACTTAAAGTATGGAGTATGGACTGCTACTTGGAAAGGTCCCAGTTCACCTCCTGGGCCCTGCCGTGGTGCCCTTGAGCAAGGCACCGGACAACTCCCCCACTGCCATTGCTCCCCGGGCGCTGTACAATAGCTGCCCACTGCTTCTAGTACTAGGATGGGGTTAAAGCAGAGAACAAATGTCACTGTGTGCCGTGTGCTCTGCATGTGTGACCATTACGGCCCGTCCACACGGCGTAGGACTTTTACAACGCAGCTTCCCATTCTCTTTGAATGGAGTGACGTCACGCTTTGCCGAACTGCATTGTGGTTCGATCGCTTCGCGTTGCTCGCTTCAAAAGTTCAGAAAAGTTCAACTTGTCAAGCTTCGACGGAAGCCTCAGCCAATCAAATCATATTATAGTACAAGCTCTAGACAATCAAACCGCGTGCTTGTGTGTCCGGGGCGGGAGATTGATGTGATTGGTTGTTGGTCGAGTTTCAGACACGCCCACCGGCAAGCTTCAACGTAGGGCTGCTAAATTAATCATATTTTAATCGCAATTACGATTATGGCTTGCAACGATTAAAAAAACAACGTATTAGAAATAAAACTATTTTTCATTCAATCGTTTTTAATAATCGTGATATCAATTATTGACCCAAATAATCAAGATTATGATTTTTGCCATAATCGAGCAACCCTACTTCAACGCACGCTGCCGTGTGGACGTACCGTTAAAGAGGGTTTCATCCCTCCAAATTTGAATTATTCTATTTAAAGCTACGGGCCATGAATAAGTACTTTTGTAACAGGGCTGAAATAGAGTGTATGAGGCATGGCTACACTGGGTGTTCTGTTTGGTATTTTGAGCAAAACACTTCAGAGACATGTTTTGTTGATATGGCCCTATAACATATTGTTCAAATATAGCAAAATAGGTGACTGGTAGCAGGCAGGGATCACAGGCTATGATTACATATATTGTGATGCATTAGGCTTTTCAAATAATGTAATTGAGAGCATTGCGACATGCAGAGTCCGTTTAATGAGTCCGTAGACTTTTACTGTGACAGAACAAAAGGTGGTTGTGTTGTTTATGGCCCATAGAGTTATAGCAGCACATTTCATCAAACTCTAAAATGATCTACATATTTAACACATTAAGGGTAGTATTTACTTTTAAAGCAAGCAGTGAACTTTAGAGTCAGCTTTTTACATCCAGTATGCATACCGTATTCTCTACTACATTTTGTTAAAACTTTGGTTTTTTTGTACCCATTTGGTTCTTACAGACATGTTTGCTGCCAGCTGTCTGCTGACTGAGGATCAGTTTCTGTGCTCCATCTGTCTGGATGTGTTCACTGATCCAGTCAGCACACCATGTGGACACAACTTCTGTAAAGCCTGCATCTCTGAACACTGGGATAGAAATGTCCAGAGTGAGTGTCCCAACTGTAAAGAGGTGTTCAACATAAAGCCTGAGCTGCGGGTCAACACTTTCATCTCTGAGATGGCTGCTCAGTTCAGAGAGTCAGCTCAACAGAAAGCCACCAGCAGCAGCTGCTCAGAGCAACAAGTTGTCAAACCAGGAGAAGTTCCCTGTGACGTCTGCACTGGAACCAGACTGAAGGCCCTGAAGTCCTGCCTGGTGTGTCTGGAGTCCTACTGTGAGACTCACCTGGAGCCTCACCTGACAAGAGCAGGCCTGAAGAAACATCAGCTGATCGACCCTGAGGAGAACCTGGAAAGCAGGATGTGTGTGAAGCACGATAAACTGCTGGAGCTATTCTGTCAGACCGACCAGGTGTGTGTCTGCATGCACTGCACCTATTCAGAGCACAAGACACATGATGTAGTTCCTCTGAAAGAAGGATATGAAGGAAAGAAGGCTGAGCTGCGGAAGACAGAGGCTGAAATTCAGCTGATGATCCAGAAGAGACGACTGAAGATTCAGGAGATGAACCGCTCAGTGGAGCTCAGTAAGGAAGAAGCAGACAGAGAGATAGCAGATGGTGTTCAGGTCTTCACCGCTCTGAAGGAGTCTGTTGAGAGAAGCCAGGCCGAGCTCATGGACACCATCAAAGAGAAGCAGAGAGAGACAGAGGAACAGGCTGAAGGCTTCATCAAAGAGCTGGAACAGGAAGTCTCTGAGCTGAAGAAGAGAAGCTCTGAGGTGGAGCAGCTCTCACGCTCTGAAGACCAGCTCCACCTCCTCCAAAGCTTCACGTCCCTGAACGCTGCTCCACCCACCAAGAACTGGACAGAAGTCAGGGTCCGTCCTTCATATGAGGGGACTGTGAGGAGAGCTGTGACTCAGCTGGAGGAGACGCTCAGTAAACAGATGAAGAAGCTGCTTGAGGTCCAGCTGAAGAGGCTCCAGCAGTCTGAGGTGGAGGTGACTCTTGATCCTGATACAGCAAGTCCCTATCTCATCCTGTCTGGAAAACAAGTTAAACATGTTGATGTGAAGAATAATCTCCCAGACAATCCAGAGAGATTTGATTTGGGTCCTTGTGTTTTAGCAAAGCAGAGTTTCTCTTCAGGAATATTTTATTATGAGGTTCAGGTTAAAGGAAAGACTCAGTGGGTTCTAGGAGTGGCCAGAGAGTCGATCGACAGGAAGGGAAACATCACACTGACTCCTCAGAACGGTTACTGGACGATATGGTTGTGGAATGAAAATGAGTACGAAGCTTGTGCTGGTCCTCCAGTCCGTCTCTCTCTGAAGTCTCAGCCTGAGAAGGTGGGGGTGTTTGTGGATTATGAGGAGGGTCTGGTCTCCTTTTATGATGTTGATGCTGCAGCTCTGATCTACTCCTTCACTGGCTGCTGCTTCAAAGAGAAGCTCTACCCATTCTTTAGTCCTTGTGACAACGATGGTGGTAAAAACTCTGCCCCCCTGATCATCTCTCCTGTCAATCACACCGAGTAGAACAACCATTTGATTTTCTACAGAAAGAGACACTAAATGTATTCAATGGGGGAAGTACAGTGTAATCATTGTTATTTTTTCAGAATCTGATCAGAGATGTTTTACCTTGATGATACAAATAAACACTTAAAATACTGATGAGTATGTTCGAATATAATCTACTATATTCTACGGATTGCACTACCTGCTGCTGCCATGACTCACAATGATCAGAAAACAATTTAATACAAAATAAATATTTGCCACTTCTTACAATTTGTGGGTGAAAGACATTTTTTATATTTGATACATTTAGTGTTCAAAACGTGTTTCATACTAGCTTACATAACTAATAGAAGTAATGCACTATTTTTTCTTTTGTAAAATACTGTATATATACATGTTTTTTAAAAATAATTTTAAAATGATGGGTGTTTCTAAAAGGGTAGATTCAGGATTCATGCTTTAATTACAGTATATTGGTACAAAATGTATTTACAGTTACTTGTGTTGAGTCTATTTTTATATAACATGATTCTTATTATTACATGATTGGCTTATTGTGCTCATGAGATGTTGCTATGACTATGGAATAAATAGACACGATCACCAATCCCAGGTAATGGTGGGTTGGATACGAAACTAAGAGAAAAGTCTTAGAAGAAAGTTTAGCTGCATTTAGAAATGTTGCAAAGACCAGGTGCAGACACTGTAGAGACAAAGAGTTATTGAGAACAGGAGATCGCCCTGGCCTTGAACAGTGTGTGAGCTCCTCGCCTACGCATAACTGGGAACTAGTATAATAGAAGATTCCCAATATCTATTGAAGAAGCTTCAGCAAAACAAATTACGTAGGATAGCGTGACTAGAGTAGGGAGGGAACCTTCAGCGGCCGGCCGAATGCTGATTGGAGTTTGTGATGCAAAGAGACTTTGTCCAAGTCTGTGCACCAACAAGGGAGGCCAAAGTCTCGACCAATCATAAATGTACGGGCAGCGCCCTGAATAATAAAATGGGTGTCTATGGGACGGACTCTTCAGGGCCAGCACTCACAACCTCAGAGCAGCACCCCACTTAATGCCAAAATATGACTGGCTGGCTCTAAAAGTGTACAAGGAGTTCTATTTGTCACAAACATCGAGAGTTACAAAAGTAAAATTTGTAGTGAAATTGTGTGGTTGCTCAAGGGTGGGGCTGTGATTCGGCTATACACCGCCATCGCGTAATAAAATTGAGCGCATACTTAGTGAGACCTACATTGCAGAGACCTACAGTAATTTGACCCTATGGAAAAGCTGTGTTATTTATGGCGAAGAGTGAGTGTCATTTAAAACAATGTATGATGAGTGAGGTTGTGCCCGAAATATCTTGTCACTGAGGGCCCTCTTTGCTCAAGGGCCCCTGGGCACTTGCCCAGGTTGCCCATATGGTTAATCCGGCCTTGGGGACAAGTTGAATATCCTGGTCAGGACCCCTGAAAGCTGGTCAGCACAACCTTTGAGTACTTTGCCGAGTACTCCATCGGGTCCTGCGGCTTTTCCAGGATTCACAGACCTCAGCGTCTGCTTCACCTGATGTTCTTTGAGAGTGGGAGGTGGTATGGAGCACACATGCAGCTCTGCTGGGGGCGTGGCCTCGTAGCTACTGACCCAGAATCAGCCCATTAGTAACAGGGCTGAAATAGAGGGGGGTGAGGCTAGAATGGGTGATCTGTTTGGTGTTTTGAGCAAAAAGCTTCATAGAAATGATTTTTTATAAATTTGTGTATATCTGAAACCTATAGTATATGCCTAAAAATAGTATAATTGGAGACCTTTAAAGAGGACCTATTTTGCTTTTTGGGGGGGTTTTCCCTCTCCTGTAGTGTTATAGAGTATTTTTGTGCATGTAAATGGTCTGCAAAGGCTAAAATCTCCTGGAGTTCCTCTCCATTTGGTGTGTTAGTGTAGCTGAGCGTCACTCTGCTGCTCCGACTCTCTGGCGAAGACTCGAGGTCTGCTCACGACCTCCTCGTTGCTCTCTGTGTCGGAGGTGTTGGGAGAATCAGATCCAGGAACTCGTCCCGTCTCTGGCCCCGGAAACGGATCCTTTCCAGATGTTTCCGCATGGTGGGCGCCGTTTAGCCGGTTGTTCTCTACATGAACACAACTGCCGGCAGCACTGCAGACATTGCCACATCCTAACAAGTTCAAAACATGAATATTAAACAACAGTGGGTATAAATAAAGTCAATCAAAAGTCAGTTTTGCAGATGAGTCATACAAACTAGCTGCAACACGATGCTCCTGAAAGGGGGGGCTGTTCATACTCTGCATTATGACAATAAGCCAATAAACGGCACATCAGACAGGACATGTACAGTAAGAGGACATCGACTTCATGAACACACAACATTAAACTGTGCAATGAACTCATGGCAGCCCTGTGGGTTTTATAACAAACTGCAGCCTGATGCATGTTTCTTAGAAATGACTGTATGACCAGTCTGATACTGAAACTAATGACATGAATGCATGTGTTAAATAAACTCTTAATCTCCTATACTTCACATATCAACACTTTTGTAGTGAAAAGTGATTAAGGGCTACTCTATCTGACTAACGTGCTTATGTGAAGCCGACAATTGAGCGGCCCGACCAAGCAAGGAGGCAGAGGCAGAACGTCCAAAAACATAACCCGGTGTGGGCATTTATTAAACCCGAGCACAGGACACAGCCTCAATCTTGCTGTTCCCGTGAGCACAGTCACCAGTCACAAGGATCTCACACAGACTAATCAACCAACAAGACACAGGTGAGGGGGGAGAAGACAACACAGGGCACCAGTTGAACACAATCAGCAACAACAGACAAGACGGGAGGGGGAACACTTTTCAAACACAAACATTATAACTGAACAGAATGACACGGTGGTAACTTGTACAATTAATGCAACTTTACATCATGACCTTTACACGCTAAAACATATCATTTGCACACAATGACTAATCTCAACCGCTGTCAATCCTACACAAACAAACACTTTCGGCGCTCTCGCTTTCACTCCCCTCTCTTTCCAGGTGGAGCCGAGGGCCCGACCAGCGTCTGTCAGACGACATTCCAATTTAATACGGTTTAATCATTTAATAAATACTAAATCAATAAATAGGCTAGTATAAAAATGTGCAAATATGCAATTTTTAACTGTACTGTGCAAATCACGCTAATAAAGTGCAAACTGTTCACTAAAGTGTTGAGTGACATTTGTCCTGTGCAAACCCACATGTGCAATATTACCCGGCCCGAAGGCGTCAGTCCACAGTGAGTCACAGCTAAGTAAAAGTTATTTGAAAGAAGAATGTATGTAATAGTATCCTGCTTATATTGTGTTAACAGAAATTGCTCCTTCAACAGCGTTTTTATTTGTCAGAGAGTTTATAGATTTTTTTAACTTCACAGTCATCTGTATATTTGTCTAATGCTGCTTTATTTTCGATTTATATTTTGAGATATATATTTATATATTTTAGAATTGTTTATTTCTACTCTTTTAATTTGTTATCATGTGCAATGATACAAAAAATAAATCCCAAATTGGGATTAAAAAAGTACATAATCAAAATCAACTTTATAGTCAATCTTTCAGTTTGTGTGACAGACAGAGAGATCGAAATACCGTTTCCCACAATCCCAAATACAAAATTACAAATATATTTACAAATATATATAAAATATGTATATCCTATATCAACAGAAACATGTATACACACTCATTAAGATAAAAGCACAACAATCAATATATACAAAATAAGAGTCACTTCAATATCTTTGGGAATTAGTGCAAAATCTTATTTTATAGTTTAGTTGCCTGGTTTTTCCCTTCATTTGTTATGTGCAATGACTTGTTTTGTTTTATGATCACGCAACAAAGAAAATGGCCAAATCGGGATAAAGAAATTACATTTTATTTTATAGTTCAGTTACCTGGTTTTCGACCTCCCTTTCAGGTTGTCGCCCCCCCAGACAGGAACTTCTCTACCTGGATTGGCGTCTCTCTCCACTTTCCAGGAGAGATGGATCATCAAGCAGGAATACGATGAGTCCGGCGCCTCCATTGTTCACCGCAAGTGCCCATAGAAAGTCGGGGAGGAACAATGCTTTTTTTCAGCTGTCAAAATCGATCTCTTAAAAAAAATAAACAGCAATATTGAAGTGCAATGTTCGGCTTTTCTTCTCTTCCCACTGTCAGTGAACTATAAGGCAAGGCAAGGCAAGTTATTTATATAGCACCTTTCACCACAAGACAATGCAAAGTGCTTTACAAAAATGAAAGACATGAAGAAATACAAATATGTGCAGTATTGGTATGATCAAGAAAGAAAGAACATTTAAACAAAGACATACTGACTCACTGCATCTTTTTTTATTTTCTTAGTAGAAATGGGGTTCCCATCATTTTAACTCAGGGTTAATTACACTTTAAAGATGAAGAAGTACTTCTTATTAATAGCTTTTAGTTCATATAACATTTTTAAAATAACAAAGATTAAAACATATAATAATAAAACAATATATAATAATGGCAATAATAACAAACACAAATATAACAATAATAAAATACAATAACAAAATAATAATACTAATAATAATAAAATATTTATATAAATTCATAAAATAATCTTAAATAAAAATAATATAATAATAAAATAATATCCAAATATTTATGTAAAAAAAAGTTTGGACTACAGTAATTGTATAATTCAGTGGGTGTAATTCCTCACACGGCCTATAGGGGCAACAAAGAGCAAATCCCAACCCACACATGAAAACAAACTTCGACTCGGAGGTGAGATTTATGCTTTATCTGCAGTATTTCTACGCTATATTTCTACTTTTCTAACAGAAAACACGTCAAATATGAATAGTTACTTCTTATGTATAGCTTTATTTGAGTAAATATCACACCTTTTATCGGTTAAAGAGCAGCTCAACGCTACTTCCGTGTTGATTTGGATGGGATCGGGGCCAACATATCAAATTAATTTATAAAACCAACATTTTTTTAACCAGAAAATGATTTATAAATACTTTCTGTAATGTGATATATCTCAGACAATGTAATGCAGGTTATAATAATAGTACAAAGACAAGTTCTACAGCTGAATATCAATATGTTAACCCTCTGTTCATTTGGATGTTGCTGTTTAGTAGATGTATTATTTAGCTTTAATATCATTTAGGTGGGAATAATAACCATCCACAAAATGTCTCGTCTTGCAGCTTTAATAACCGGTATTTTGTCAGTAAACACACCAGCTGCTGAATATCTAAAAAGAAGAATTTGTAGCTAAACATATGAAAGTATGGATGTATAAAGAGAAGCCGAATTGTACATTCAGAGAGTACCCGTATGTGGGCCCATAGAGCATGCGCAGTTCAGTTTTCCCTTAAGTCCCGCCTCCGATCTCCTTCACTCTTGTCAGTCAAATGAATGGAGAGGGAAAATACCTCTGGATTCAGCTTTCAGCGCATTTTAGAACTTTTAACACCACAATTATTTAAATAAGGGCCATAAAAGAGTTCGTGCCGGATAGTTTATTTAGCTACAAAAAAAGGATGCGCTGATTCACAGACGTTTCTTTCCCCCCATGTAAGTCAATGGGAAAAAGCCAGTTTGGGCCAAAATGACTTCACGGAAGTTGTAGTACTACCGTTTGGCCACTACGTCCATTCATAAAATCGGCTTCAACAACCGGCGCACTTTCCGTAGCTTGCTGATAGCTAGCTTAGGTTAGCTATATCACGCTGAATGCTACCGTATTTACAGTCACGACACTAGACTTTATATCCTTATTAACTCCGTTTTTGTATCCGTATCTACGTCATTAAATGTACGCTATTCACAGGGGGGTTTACCGTGCTAACATCTACAGCTAGGAGGCTAGAAGCTGGTTAGCTGGCTTCTAGCTTTGTTATGCTAACGTGTTATGCTAGGTTAGCTTATCTTGTTTTGCTATGAAGTATTTCAGACACAGATTTCAATTGAATGTACATGAACATTTCAGGTACTTGTACTTTACTTGAGCATTTTCATTTCAGGCTATTTTATACTTGTATTGTACTATTACATAGGTGGTAAATATTCTACTTATTTCTCCACTCTTAGGTTTACTAAATATGATCAACACATGTCTATTTGTCCTTTAATATTACCCACAACCATTCGCACAATAGCTGCTTTACACAACTGTAATTTATATATAATCCAATGCTAATATGTGTCTGTAGTATCTTTCTTTATATTTCTGTAGCTAAGTGAGACTGTATTGTGTGTGTAGTAATATTGTTAACTCGTGTAATGCTTGACAACAATGCTTCAAATAATGTCCTAGTTTGGGGTAAATAAAGTATCTATCTCTAAAACTTACTTGAGCCCAATTGGGAAATTCACCCAGCAACATATGTAGTAATAGATATAGAAAAAGACTCAATATATACAAAAGAAGATGCCACAGCTTTTCCAGATTTACCAACATACCATCATCAATAGTTATTATCCAATATTTTAATACATATTATTCTGAAATGGTTAACGCTGAATAATGTCTACTTTTGATACTATATACTTGTTCTATTTCTACACTATCGTACTTTTAATCATGTCAATCACTTTTTTTAACCACCTATTTTGACCAATTACTGCACTTAAGTACAACTTTCAGGCAGTTTTACTTTACTACAAGTACTTTTATTGAAGATCTGAATACTTTTTCCAACGCTGCTTAAACTTTGATTCTTGTTCACAGGGATGTGACTCGATGGATCCACTGGAAGGGACAAGATAATGCTATAGAGTCGAGACGCTTTCAAGTAAGTAAGTATGCAGAATCAGAATCAAGTTTAATGCCAGGTACGTTTACACATACAAAGATTTTGCTTTGGTATCTGGTGGTGCGAACATAAACAATCTAAAAAATAAGTTGCAAAGTAGGTACAAAAATAAATGTATAAGTATAATAAAAAAACAAGTATTTTTAAGAAACAATTTAGCATTAAAAAAGGATGCTAAAGACAAGTATATACACCAGATTTAAATATAACTATACAAATAACCATAACAGCATGACTTCCTCAGGCCCCGGCCACACGGAGACGAAACGGGTTGTATCCGCTACAGTTCTCTATCGTATAGACGGTTCGTCCACATGAGGCCGACACAGAAACGCGGATAACGATAACGGCTCCCAAGGTGGGTAAATCTGCGGACGCAACGCTCTGGGGGGCCAAACGGCTCTGTGTGTACGTCCTATACGCCATAGCCCCGCTGCTCCCCACCTCTGCTGCTCAGCCCGCGTCATTGCTGATTTGTTTCGCCAACAACAACAACAATGGCGGATCACAGGGTTGCGTTCGTGCTCCAGACGCTACTGACCATGATACAGATGTTAGTGCAACATCTACAACTCCTCTACAACAACCATCAGCAACAAGTGGACATGGAGAACTACATGAACTACATGAACTACATGCTGCTAAATCCACCGCGGGGAATAACCAGAAGGGCAACCAGGAGAAGGTTTTGGATAAGACCGGGCAGAACAAGCAGTTGGTGGGACAATTTTGTCAATGGCGTTGTCGTGGATGATGAATGGAGGGAGAACTTTCGCATGTCCAGAGCTTCTGTCGTCGCCCTGACTGAAGAACTGCGCCCATATATCGAAAGACAAACAACAAACATGAGGGCACCAATTGATCCACTGAAAAGGGTTGCATTAATACTTTATTACCTGAGCGATGGGGGAAGGCTACGGAAGACTGCTAACGCCTTCGGCGTTTCACGCCAGGCTGTGTCCCTCATTATTAGGCAGACATGCAGAGCGATCTCCATCCACCTGGGTCCAAGATACATCAAGCTGCCTTTTACTGAGCCCGAGACCGCGGATCTGGTTGAGGGCTTTGATCGTGCACATCGCATGCCACAATGTTTAGGAGCAGTGGGCGGAACCCACATCGAAATCAAGCAGCCATCTACCAACCCCACTGACTACATCAACATGAAAGGCACACATTCCCTTAATGTACAGGCCGTCTGTGATTACAAGTACCGATTCATTGATGTCGTGGTAAAGTGGCCTGGGAGTGTGCATGATGCACAGGTCTTTGCTAATTCAAAGCTAAACATGTACTTAAAGACTGGAAAGATCCCTGCTCTGAAAAAACAGATTGTGGACGACGAGGAGGCCATACCAATTTATCTTCTTGGTGATCCTGCCTACCCGCTGCTGCCGTACCTGATGAAGGAATATGCAACCGGTGGCGCCACAGCTAAGGAACAGTACTTTGGGCTATCTTTGTGTAGGGCACGTATGGTCATTGAGTGTGCTTTTGGTCGCCTCAAGGCCAGATTTGCTGCACTTAGAAGGCTTATGGACACAAACTTGGATGACCTGCCCCATGTAATTTACTCCTGCTTTGTCCTCCACAATTTTTGTGAGGCCCGTAAGGAGGCTGTGGATGATCAGTCTGTGTTGGGAATAATACAAGGTGAAAAGGACTTACAGCCTCCCACACAGTGCAATGGATATCTCACTGACTGTGATGAGGGGGAGGGAAAGAGAGTGAGGAGAGTGCTTACGGCGTACATTGACCCTTAGGACTACATGAAAGACACTGTTATTTTGTTTGGAAGGTTTTTATTAAGATCTGATAAACATTCTTTGTTACATTCCCTGTCCTCACTGTGCAGCTCCTTCAGCGACAGGCTACTGCACCCCCGCTGTTAAATAGCAACCAACTATGTGCTGTAGGTGCAAAATATATATATATGCTGTTACTAACTGTACAATATATACCTGGCTGCTAAATCCTAAGAACTGTTACAGGATGTGTATTTTCTAAATTGTGTAACTTTTTATTTTGTATTAGATCATCATTTTTTACTTAGTACTTTTTAATGCATGTAACATAAAGCAAACAAATATGTGATTCCCCAATGTTCAAAGTGTGAAATAAAATTGGCTGCAACCACTTCCAGACTTTCTTTGAACATAAAGTGCAACAAATGTGCAAACGCAGTATCATATATATATTTATTTATACTTTCCCATAAGGACCCACCGTGACACGGGTGTCACATGAACTTTAAATGTTCTGGAAAGTTCCTTATACAGCTTTAGCCTTTATTTTATCTCATGAAGTCCCTCAGTGACACACCCTGAACAGTCTGGTGGGTCATGGTCCAGGTCATGTGACTTTGTGTTCCCATGACAACATGTCCAAGATGTCCATGCGCGATGCTAACACGTGTGACCGAACTAGCAACATTTCAAAAGCTTTTTTGTTTGTTGCTAAAGGTAAAATTCAAGCCATTTAAGAATGTCCTTTATTACATTGAACCTGTTGTGGAAACATTTATTGATCAAGTTGATATGAAACAAATGAGACAAACATCGCTGTGACACTGACCGGGACTTTAACCCTAAACTTTCACACTAAACCCAAAGTGACATATACAGTGGGGCAAAAAAGTATTTAGTCAGCCACCAATTGTGCAAGTTCTCCCACTTAAAAAGACGAGAGGCCTTTAATTTTCCTCCTAGGTACACCTCAACTATGAGAGACAGAATGCGAAAAAAAATCCAGAAAATCACATTGTCTGATCTTTAAATAATTTATTTGCAAATGATGGTGGAAAATAAGTATTTCGTCAATAACAAACAAACAAGATTTCTGGCTCTCACAGACCTGTAACTTCTTCTTTAAGAGCCTCCTCTGTCCTCCACTTGTTAACTGTATTAATGGCACCTGTTTGAACTCGTTATCAGAATAAAAGACACCTGTCCACAACCTCAAACAGTCACACTCCAAACTCCACTATGGCCAAGACCAAAGAGCTGTCAAAGGACACCAGAAACTAAATTGTAGACCTGCACCAGGCTGGGAAGACTGAATCTGCAATAGGTAAGCAGCTTGGTGTGAAGAAATCTACCTTTGTTATCATGTTACTCTCATATTGAAAGAGGACATTCAGGATTTCCCCAACATTTGCTGTTCTTGATTTGTTTCGTTGTTTGACTCATAACTACACAACTTTTTCCTCCACGTTTCCTCCAGGATGTCCTCAGGCCACCGGCTGCGGGACGTTGAGCAGCAGCGCCCCCTGCTGGTCGGGGAGCAGGAGCAAGGTGTGATGGAGGTGGAGAGGATTCCCCTCGGTGAGACGAAGAGACTTTGGTTCATCCCAGACTGCTGCGGCATAGTGTGCGCCTTCATCACCTGGTTCCTCGTGTTCTACGCTGACTTCGTGGTCACCTTCGTCATGCTGCTGCCCTCCAGGAGCTTCTGGTACGCCGTGATCAACGGGGTTCTGTTCAACAGCCTGGCAGTGCTGGCACTCGCATCCCATCTGAGAGCCATGCTGACAGACCCGGTGAGGAGGAGGAGGCTTTTGATTTAAAAGTCCCCTATCATACTGTTTATCATCAATATATCACAAGTCTCAGATATATGCAGAGCCTGTCTCTGATTGGCTGAAACACCAAACAGATCATTGCAGCATTACCCATAATCCCCTCTGTTTCAGCCCTGTTTCCAAAGTGCTGATTCTCTGTCTGTTACCTTTGATGAAAATAAGGAGCCCCTCCCCACGCCCCTCTGAGAGACATTTGGTTACAAAGAACTCAATGGTGCTCTAGGAGGAGATTCAGGTGATAAGGGGGGGGGGGGGTTACCTTGGTTGCTGATTGGCTAATGGTTACTCAAGCCAAAACATTGTTATGAGTCTCTTTCCACAGAGGGGACACATGTTGATGTAGAAGAGACATGAAGAAGAGGGGACACATGTTGATGTAGAAGAGACATGAAGAAGAGGGGACACATGTTGATGTAGAAGAGACATGAAGAAGAGGGGACACATGTTGATGTAGAAGAGACATGGAGAAGAGGGGACACATGTTGATGTAGAAGAGACATGAAGAAGAGGGGACACATGTTGATGTAGAGACATGAAGAAGAGGGGACACATGTTGATGTAGAAGAGACATGAAGAAGAGGGACACATGTTGATGTAGAAGAGACATGAAGAAGAGGGGACACATGTTGATGTAGAAGAGACATGGAGAAGAGGGGACACATGTTGATGTAGAAGAGACATGAAGAAGAGGGGACACATGTTGATGTAGAGGAGACATGAAGAAGAGGGGACACATGTTGATGTAGAAGAGACATGGAGAAGAGGGGACACATGTTGATGTAGAAGAGACATGAAGAAGAGGGGACACATGCTGATGTAGAAGAGACATGAAGAAGAGGGGACACATGTTGATGTAGAAGAGACATGAAGAAGAGGGGACACATGTTGATGTAGAAGAGACATGAAGAAGAGGGGACACATGTTGATGTAGAAGAGACATGAAGAAGAGGGGACACATGTTGATGTAGAAGAGACATGAAGAAGAGGGGACACATGTTGATGTAGAAGAGACATGAAGAAGAGGGGACACATGTTGATGTAGAAGAGACATGGAGAAGAGGGGACACATGTTGATATAGAAGAGACATGAAGAAGAGGGGACACATGCTGATGTAGAAGAGACATGAAGAAGAGGGGACACATGTTGATGTAGAAGAGACATGAAGAAGAGGGGACACATGTTGATGTAGAAGAGACATGAAGAAGAGGGGACACATGTTGATGTAGAAGAGACATGAAGAAGAGGGGACACATGTTGATGTAGAAGAGACATGAAGAAGAGGGGACACATGTTGATGTAGAAGAGACATGAAGAAGAGGGGACACATGTTGATGTAGAAGAGACATGAAGAAGAGGGGACACATGTTGATGTAGAAGAGACATGGAGAAGAGGGGACACATGTTGATATAGAAGAGACATGAAGAAGAGGGGACACATGCTGATGTAGAAGAGACATGAAGAAGAGGGGACACATGTTGATGTAGAAGAGACATGGAGAAGAGGGGACACATGTTGATGTAGAAGAGACATGGAGAAGAGGGGACACATGCTGATGTAGAAGAGACATGAAGAAGAGGGGACACATGCTGATGTAGAAGAGACATGAAGAAGAGGGGACACATGTTGATGAAGAAGAGACATGAAGAAGAGGGGACACATGTTGATGAAGAAGAGACATGGAGAAGAGGGGACACATGTTGATATAGAAGAGACATGAAGAAGAGGGGACACATGCTGATGTAGAAGAGACATGAAGAAGAGGGGACACATGCTGATGTAGAAGAGACATGAAGAAGAGGGGACACATGTTGATGAAGAAGAGACATGGAGAAGAGGGGACACATGTTGATATAGAAGAGACATGAAGAAGAGGGGACACATGCTGATGTAGAAGAGACATGAAGAAGAGGGGACACATGTTGATGAAGAAGAGACATGGAGAAGAGGGGACACATGTTGATATAGAAGAGACATGAAGAAGAGGGGACACATGCTGATGTAGAAGAGACATGAAGAAGAGGGGACACATGTTGATGTAGAAGAGACATGAAGAAGAGGGGACACATGTTGATGTAGGAGAGACATGAAGAAGAGGGGACACATGTTGATGTAGAAGAGACATGAAGAAGAGGGGACACATGTTGATGTAGAAGAGACATGAAGAGGATTTTGCACAATAGGTCCCCTTTAATAACAAACATTAGAAGCTCTGAGTTAAAATGAATCCTTAACATAAACCACCTCCGCACCTAAACTACCATAAAATGCTGCATTAGTCTCTGAGTTTCCAAAAATCAACAAAATATAACACATGGATTTTTGATTTTAAGATAAGCGGTACTTTATTGATCCCAATTTGGGAATTGTTTGCGTTGCAGCAGCATGAAACAACTACAAACCAAAACAAGGCATTGCAAACAAGTAGAAATTAAAAAGTAGAAATGAACAATACTAGAATTTAAACATCTCAAAATAGAATTAAAGCAGCATTACAAATGTAAAATAGGCTCTGAAGATAACAAATCTATAAACTCTGTCAACAAAAAGGCAAAAATGTGAAGCTCTGAGTTATAATTTAGCCCTCAGGGTCCTAACTCAAAGCACCTCACCACAAACCATAACTATCACATCCATTCAGCTGGACTCCTATTTTTACAATAACTGTTTACCGGCACACATACATGTAAATATATCTAATATGTGTATATGTTCATTTAACTCATTTCTTATTTTAAAGTTATTTAAAGTGCACCTATCATGCTATATTTGAATAATATAGTGTAGGGCCATACCTATATAAGGTATATTTATACTTTTTATTTTTCAAAATACCAAACAGATCATGCATTTTAGCCATTCCTCATTTCGCTCAATTTAACACTGTCTTTGCATCATGGGCTGATTCTGTGAGAACAGCACCATCTACAGGCCTGGCATATGTACTACAGCGTCTCCAGCGCTTTCCAACGGCAATGTCCGTGGCTGTCTCCTCCTGATTGGTGGAGTTGGCCCAATAGCCGTAGCGCCACTTCTGTGACGTCATAGAAGTGTTCAAATCTGGATCAGTCTGTATCAGATCCGTTGCAGCCCCTTTTTAAGAGATTTGGGTATGGAGGAAAATAGAGAGGGTTGTGTTTTCTGACTCTTGGTGAGTTCCCTGGAACACCGGGGACACATGTTCATGTATAGAAGACGTACAAAAGTGCATTTTGCATGATAGGTCACCTTTAACTGTATATAATTGTAATGCTATCTTTATTAATCTTTAATCTGTGTGAATCCGGCGTTCCTGTTTTTCATTCTTACCCTGTTGCTTTTAAAACCACTGAATTAAAGCTCCATCTTATCTTATCAGTGTCTTTAGATGTTTCTATTTTTTCATCGCCCGTGTTTCCTCCCTCCTCTCTTCAGGGAGCCGTTCCGAAAGGAAACGCCACGAAGAAATACGTGGAGAGTCTTCAGCTGAAGCCGGGCGAGGTCATCTACAAATGTGCAAAATGTTGCAGCATCAAACCGGAGAGAGCGCATCACTGCAGGTCAGAGCAACTTCAGCATTAACTTCGGATAAAAACATGCTCTTAGTCTTCTCCGACACATTAGTTAACGTCCATTGCAAAGTGTTATTTATGTAGAATCAAAATACCTTCAGTGTGAGCAGAGAGGGCAAAAGTACACACATCCTTTACTCAAGTAGAAGTACAGATACTCGTGTTTAAAAATAGTAAAAGTAGAAGTACTGACTAAACTTATTTACTCAAGTAAAAGTAAAGAGGGCTTTGAAATGTACTTCAGTAAAAAGTACCCATAACTAGCAGCTGTTTTAAAGAGTACCTGACCTCCCTTTATATTAATAGAACAATAATGTCATTGTTAGCTAATGAATGTTTCCATGGTGACCAACGGCAACATGACAACGTTTCCATTGGTCCCTCTTCTTTAGAGAAGACCAGGAAATGATGGATACACGGATCGTGTTCAAATCAATAGGCACGCAATGACTCTAAATAATAATGATCACGCCACCAAACACACATTCAGACTAAAGGAACCAGCCTGTTTGGAAAATGAGAGAAGTAGAAAGTACAGGTATTTGAGTTCAACATGTAAGAAGTAGAAAGTACAGGTATTTGAGTTCAACATGTAAGAAGTAGAAAGTACAGGTATTTGGGTTCAACATGTAAGAAGTAGAAAGTACAGGTATTTGAGTTCAACATGTAAGAAGTAGAAAGTACAGGTATTTGAGTTCAACATGTAAGAAGTAGAAAGTACAGGTATTTGAGTTCAACATGTAAGAAGTAGAAAGTACAGGTATTTGAGTTCAACATGTAAGAAGTAGAAAGTACAGGTATTTGTGTTCAACATGTAAGAATTAGAAAGTACAGGTATTTGAGTTCAACATGTGAGAAGTAGAAAGTACAGGTATTTGAGTTCAACATGTAAGAAGTAGAAAGTACAGGTATTTGTGTTCAACATGTAAGAAGTCAAAGTAAAAAGAAGTCAGAAAGTAGTGGAGTAAAGTACTGGTACCAGAAACATGTACTTAAGAACAGGAACAAAGTATTTGTACTTCACTACTTCCCAGATTGGATTCCTAGAAGGATGCATCTGCCTCCGGACCCTTTCACAATTTGTAACACCGCATTACGTCCTACAAGGGATTAGAGATTAGTTTTTAAAACAGCATTTTGAAACGAGTCATGTCGGTTTAATTAAAGAGATCCCTTTTGATTGTTTACTCAGAAAAACAAGGCAAACATTTAGACCTCAAGTAAATGCATTACGTCCCGCTTTACAGAAGCACGTTGCCCATAAACTACATGTCCCACAATGCATCTCATTTTGTGACATGCGCACTGAAGAGACTTGCAATTATTTGCCCTAGACTTCTGCTTTCAGACGTATTTAATAATGAAGTTATTACCCTATCCGATAATAATGTAATATAATACATTTTTTTATATTATATATTTATATTTCTATATTTATAAAGTCTTAAAGTTACAGCCGGCTGTTGAGTGCAACTGTAATGCTGATGTGGCCCGCGATGAAATTTAGTTTGACACCCCTGCAATAAGGCATCTGAGGTGACGCTTAAGAAGTTAGGGAACTAAAGATGTAATTTTTCCTTCTTCTTCTTCTTCTTCTTCTTCTTCTTCTTCTTCTTCTTCTTCTTCTTCTTCTTCTTCTTCTTCTTCTTCTTCTGCAGTATCTGTAAGCGCTGTATCCGTAAAATGGACCACCATTGTCCCTGGGTGAATAACTGTGTTGGTGAGAAAAACCAGCGCTTCTTTGTCCTCTTCACCGTGAGTACATTACATTATTTTGACCCCACACTAATCTGATTGTATTATTCAGACGGACTTACACAAACGTCAAAGATAAAACAAGTGTTTCTTACAGGAAGGGTTTTTGTTTTAGTGCCTCTGATGATTCCAATGAACTATTACTACGGATTGATTACAAGGATTATCATTTATGTCCATATATTTGTATTATTATATTTATATAGTATTTTTAGGGGAATATCCCTTTAAGATTGCTCACAAACATATATATTTTTCTCTACGAAAAAAAGTTCTTTTAAAAACGTACTATAATACTGTCATTGGACGAGTATTTACTTCATAAAGCAGTATAGAAAAAGGCTATACCATGGTTATTTCATATCGGGTATTAATTATATAAATATCATAAAACATGCTTTATTTGTGACATGACCTCGTTTTTAGGGTTGTTACTAGGGATGTAACGATATATTGAATATCGCGGTAAATAACTGTCTCAATACCGTCGTGAGACTGACAAAATCTACCACGATTTAAAAAAAAAAAACATTTTTTTTTTTTTTAACCAGATGGTCCCATTGAGATCATCGATCTCTTTTTCAAGGGAGACCTGTCCAACATGGCAACAAGTAGGTTACAACATGAACATGAAACAACAGATAACACAAAAGGACATGGTATCTACAGGGCTACATGTACATACCTAGAGACATTGACAAGTACCAACAGTATATTTATATCTCGCCCTGTCAATAAGCCTCACCTTCTTGGCAACAACTGTATTGTTTTTGAAGTGGTGGAGAGACAATGCACAGTTTGACCCACTGCTGTCACCCATGGCCAAAGCATCTCTCTGTCCCATCAACATCAGTACCAAGCAAGAGAGGTTGTTCCACAGCAGGGGATATTGTAAACGCCCAAACATCCCAGCTTCTACCTGGATATGTGGACATGCTCATATTCCTAAAAGATAACCTTGATGATGCTGAGGGAGCGAGTTAGAGTTGAGTTACTTGAAAAACTAAAGTGAAACTTGATTTATTCTATTGCAGGGTCTGATTATTATATTGTTGACACTTTAAAATACTACTATCCTACTAAAATGCTGAACTAATCAGATTTATTATTTAATAAAGAAAAAAAAATTCAAGTAAAAAAAAAAAAGGAGAAAATTCAAAAACATTTTCCTTTATTTTTCCAAAACGCGATAAATATCGTACCGTGGACTTTTTATCGCGATATTATCGTACCGTGACTTTTTGGTATCGTTACATCTCTAGTTGTTACATCTCTACAAATGTTGTTTTATGGCAAAATGACTTTCATATTTTCCTTTTTTCAATCCTGACTCTTGGAAAAACTCAGTCTTCTTCTGACTGACGAATCAAAACTGGTGAAAAATGTGTGTTTGAGTAGATTAGAAAGCTGTAGCTCTTTGGTTACTAGCTAGAAAAGTGTGTTTTAGAGTTTAGACTACATAGAATAAAACTACAGAGGCGTTTCTCAGGGACACTTTCACAAAAAGGACGGCGCTGCTTTTGTGACTGATTAACCCGCACACATGTATATATATATGAGTAAAACTCTAACACAGAGAAGACCTGTCTGTGCTGCCCCAGAACGCCTCGTTGGAGATTTCTCTTTTTCCATTTGTTTCTTCCTAATTATAGTGACGTAACGATAACCAGGTCCAAATGGACCAATCCGCGGAGCTCCTCACACACACTCACTCAGCCTTATATTTTCTCAGCCGCGGCTGTGAGTGTGTGTGTGTGTGCTCAGGCTGAGTTGCGCGGTGTGTCGCTGTCTCGCAGACCCCACGCAGCAACCAGGAAATAGCACCAGTAATCCAGCTCACACTGTCCGCTCCTCGAGCCTCAAAGGGCGGAGCAGCGAGCCCGCAACGTCCCCCCAACACGGCACTCAGACCCCACGCAGCATTCTCATCTGTTTGTCATCACTGGTGTCATTTTTTGGTTGCTAACAAACACCATTGTAAAACATAATCACTGATGTTCAGCTGTAACGGTGGTGGACTCATCAGAACAGAGTGGGTGAGCTGACCAATCAGTGCACAGTGGGCTCACAGGGAGGGGGGGGGGGGGGCAGGAGCTCCAACAAGCGTTTAGGACAGAGAGTGAATACACATACTATACAGAGATGCTGGATGAGAAACCAATGTGAGTTTGGAACATTGAACAATATAAATGTATTCTAGTAGACCTCAACAATGGAACTATGATCAGTAGAAATGGCCATGACACGGGACCTTTAAAATAATAATAATAAAAAATGCATTTTATTGATAGAGCGCTTTTCTAGAAACTCAAAGACACTTTACACAGTTAATAATTATAAAAACATAATTAAAACACCACACTTAACATGTATAAAACACAACATTAATTACAAATAATAATTATAATAATAAAACATCCGCTTACTGATCTGCAAGCAGAAAGCGTCTCAGCGCCCCTCTGCTTTCTGCACATATTCGGAGCGAACATTTGCACAAAATATACCTTTTTCTATGCAATTCACGTATTCATTACGACATTTGTTTACAAAGATAAACCCCCGTCACATTTGATTTGATCTTATCTCTTATTGCATGTTCTTACTTTCATTTTTCATGATTATATACATATTTTTTGTATTTATCTTTTACACAAAACTCAAATCCTCCCACAGGATATATAAAGTATTCAGATTTTTGAATATATATTTTATACAAATGTGGGTAATTGTATAAACCAGCGGTTCCCAACCTTCTTCAACTCAGAGCCCACTTAAGAATCTAAACATTTTGGTGGCCCAAATTCAACAAAAAACAACACTGAGGCTAAATAAAGTTCTCAGAGTACTTTTTATTTTAATGAAAAAAGGAGCTGGCTCAGTAACAAACAGACATTTCTATTACACGGTTTAGTTGAATATTCGGTTCTGATTGGTCAATTCAGAACACATTGTTAATCCAGTAGAACAGACCGCTGTCAAGGACTGTGTAATGACTGTTGCTAAGGAGGATCGAGAAAGAGAAAGGAAAAGAGGTTCAAATACAAATAAATCGTAATAATGAAATGTTTCCACACGAATCATAATGTTTTGCAAATTATTTGGCGGCCCACTTGCAATGCCTTCGCGGCCCACTAGGGGGCCACGGCCCACAGGTTGGGAACAGCTGGTATAAACAAACAACCAACTCATTTCATCACTCTACCTTTGCAAAAATAAAGTGCAAATAGCTTCAAAACGATATCACTGTGATTTTAATGTAATATCATACCTTTAATATATTTATTTTAACAAACCTTGAAGCTCCTCCCCTGCAAGTGATGCATTATTTATGGAGCGTCCAGGGGCCAAAATCCATCTTTTGTGATTTCGCCTCTCACTTTTTCTGCATAGCACCCAATTCGTTTCATGTAAATCCCTGTAACTGATTGAAACTGACCCCTCAGACTGTGCGATGTTAACACCGTGTGAACGTTTCCTCCAGATGTACATCGCTGTGATCTCCAGTCACGCTCTGGCTCTCTGCGGCTATCAGTTCATCACCTGCGTCAAAGTGCAGTGGAGCGGTGAGTCCTGAACCCTGCTGCTCACTCTGACTACAGTTTGACTTTATCTCTCACTTATAAGACAAATCAAATCATCATGTATTATAGCCCCAAATCACAAGAAAGGCCTCAAAGAGCTGTACAAAGCAAGCAAAGACAAAAACTAAATACAAACGTCACACACTGAAAAAAATGCTGCTCCAAAAACAAGTTAAAGGTGGGGTAGGTCATTTTGGAGAAACCAGCTCGAGTGCCCTAATTTGAAAATACACAGCCTGAACAAATCTGCCACTTCCTTACAGAGCCCCTCCTCCAACACACACGAACGCGCACATGACCAATGAGGGCACGAGATAAGTTTGTGCACAGATGGAAGGCTGACAGGTCATCCAGTTACTTTAGCTGGACCATGGAATATAACAAAAAGTGTATCTCGAGCCGGTTTCTCAAACTTACCTACCCCACCTTTAAACAATAATGAAAACAAGCTGCTTTCACTTGAAATAAGTACAACAATCTGCCAATAGAACAAGTGAACATTAGCTTGGTTAGATTTCTTGAAATAAGAAGGGATATTTAGATCAATCAGATGTTGTAATTAGCTGGAGAACTCATTTTGAACTATATTTCACCAGAATCAGGAAGTGTTGTTACAATATAATCTGCAGATGCTCAAATGTGTTCTGATGTTAGTTGGTGATTTTCTAATAAAAAATATGTGTGAAGAGACTGAGAAGCAAATGAAAATGGCCCAGAGAGATGTCCGAAACGAAGACATAAACACTCATTTCGTAAAATGTTAGTTTTTGTACTATTTAGGTGCAATAGTCGCAGTTCAGTCCAGGGTTTAAAACCTCGAGTCTGTGTTGATATGAAAAGTGAGCGCTGTTCCTCTTTACTCACTGATCTGAAGCTTGTTCTGTATACTAGTTATTTGAACAATGGTCGTCTGATGTCACCGTGTGTTTCCGTGTCAGAGTGCAGTGATTTCTCTCCTCCGGTGACCATGCTTCTGATGATCTTCCTCTGCATGGAGTCGCTCCTCTTCTTCACCTTCACCGCTGTGATGTTCAGCACTCAGCTGCACTCCATCTGCAACGACGAGACGGTGAGCACGGAATGAAATGTCCCCAGAGAGGCCATTTTTACTGTTTAAATTGAAGAAAAAAATATCCATTGACAGCATGGGTAGAACCATTTAAATGTGTGTGTGTGTGTGTGTGTAGGAGATCGAGCGTCTGAAGAACGAGAAGCCCACCTGGGAGCGTCAGACTCGCTGGGCGGGGCTTCGCTCTGTCTTTGGGGGCGGGTCGCCCTCTCTGCGGTGGATCAACCCCTTCGCCGGACTCAAACTACCAGCCCTGCTGCCCCGTCGCTCCTGGAGGGGGGGGGCCGAGTTCTCCGTCTGACGAGCTGTCCGTCAATTACCAGAGATGGCAAAAGTACACACATCCTTTACTCAAGTAGAAGTACACATACTCATGTTTAAAAGTAGAAGTACTGACTAAACTTCTTTACTCAAGTCAAAGTAAAGAGGCTTTGAAATGTACTTCAGTAAAAAGTACCCATAACTAGCAGCTGTTTTAAAGAGTACCTGACCTCCCTTTATATTAATAGAACAATAATGTCATTGTTAGCTAATGAATGTTTCCATGGTGACCAACGGCAACATGACAACGTTTCCATTGGTCCCTCTTCTTTAGAGAAGACCAGGAAATGATGGATACACGGATCGTGTTCAAATCAATAGACACGCAATTACTCTAAATAATAATGATCACGCCACCAAACACACATTCAGACTAAAGGAACCAGCCTGTTTGGAAAATGTGAGAAGTAGAAAGTACAGGTATTAGTGTTCAACATGTAAGTCAAGTTTCCTGGGCTTTTTGGGTGTATTCCCCACTTGAAAGGGATGAGGCGTCTCCCGGACTTTGGTCACAGGATTTCACTCCAGTGACACAGCTTCTTTTCAATACTTTTGATTTTGATTTAGAAGTTCACTTTATGCAGGTGAAAAACCTTTGAGAACAAAAGAACATTTTAGAATTTGTAAACATGTAAATAACGCAGATTCTTTTAACTTGACTTTTTTCTGGAAATGTTGGCAAATCAAATTAATTATTATTTTTAAACAAGAAACTATTATGTCCTCCTTTAACAGAGGTATTCAATGAATAAAATAAGACTACACTATTAACGCTTCTACTAAAACAAATGAATTCTTTATAAGACATTACTGATCTCTTAAACAAGAAAGCTTCTTTCCAAGCTAAATAAACAGCGCGTCTAAGCTCTGAATGTGCCGCACAATTTACGCACCACATTGAAACCACACATATAAACAATGCTGCGCAGCGCTCTAACAAGACACGTGCATATTATAAACAACTTAACAGAACATTCTGGCTCTGCGGAGCTCTCACAGCATGATGGATGTGATCTTACCGGCTGCCTGTCCTGACTCGGTAGAAATAAGTGTGGCCTCCCGTCTACACGCTTCCGTCTACTAGGATCGCACACAGCTACTATTTAAACCCTTCTTGAGGATGCAGCACTGGGCTCTGTGATTAGGGTGATTACACCCAGCTTGCCAGAGGAGGCAGGACTGCCTGCGATCATTACACCTGTTGTCTATTCTATTAATTGGTGGTTTGTCTTTCAATTAAACATTTGTAGCGTTTATGATTTAAATTCTGAATAAAGTTAAGATATTTTGTTATTCTATGTATCCATATCTATTAATATTCGACTACTTGTAATCTGTAAATCTTTGATATACTATGTGGAACCCTTCAGTCGACACTGTGCTTACTAGCTCTGTGTGGATTGCTCTGCTAGCCATGCAACAGAAGACAACTCCCCAGACCTTCAGTGTTGTTCTTTTCTTGACATCGTCTTTCACATAATAGGGTCCAAAGAGGTCGACTGTTGTAAACTCAAATGGACAGGCAGGCTCTGTTCTTTCTGTTGGCAGATCTCCCACAATTTGTTGACATATCTTTGCTTTGGCTTTTCTGCAGTCTATGCAGCCATCAACAACCTTTTGAGCAAGTTTTCTTCCCCTTATGATCCATGCCTTCTTTCTCACTTTAAGCGAGGTTCCAGCCACGCCATCGTGTCCAGCATTGTGCGCCTCTCGAGTCAGCAACATCGACACCCAGGAATCATAAGGTAAGATTGGAACACCCCTTTTATCTTCTTTGAAACCTTGGAATCTTCCTCCACAAAGCAAAAGCCCAGATATGTTGTCCCTGTAGACTACGAGCCTGTCTGTGGTGGAGTTTGAGAATGATACACCTGCTTGGGCTGACAGTAAAATGTCTTGCATGGCATCTTCTTGCTCCTTTACAGAAATGGCTCCCGAAGAGGATACCGCCTCCCACTTTTCACTTTCCACAGATTGACTGGATTTGATGAACTCTTTTGCTGCCCTCCAGATCCATGCAACTGTCTTAACCAATCGGCTCAGCACATTGACCTGCTTGACATCCACCAGGTTCTGGACAGCTGACCCTGCAGGTGGTCTCCTCTCTGTTTGGATTGGGTTCTGCGGTGGTTCCTGTTTCTCTGCCTTGGCCCTCGTTAGTGCAGAAACAAATGCCTTCTTTCGCAGCCTGTTGATGCCGTCTCTGGCACCGTCAGCGAGGTTCCTTGCAGATTTTATTGGCCACTCGTTCGCTTGCAAGTTCAGAAACGTTGGCCCCGTTTGAGTTTTCGTCCAGGTCTTGAGGGCTTGCTTCCTCTGGTGATTATGTCAGCGATGTTGTATGGACCAGGAATCCACCACCAGTCAAGTACGTTTGAGTTGTTTGGTGTCTGGGCTCGGATTTCCTCCTGTAGAAGGTTTTGACCAAGTTGCATCTTTTTCTTTCTCCTGGAAAAGTTTTTTCCAACCATGACATGGAGTTTATCCTCTTCCACCATGCAGCCCAAGCCAAGGGTCTTATTGTTCTCCTCACACATTTGGTTCGGTAGAATCATGGTCTTCCTCTGATCCAATTCCAACTCGTTGCCGCATTTCTTCCTCCCACTTTGAGCAGAGAACGCCCATGGCTTGAGCTCAAACCCTCCGACCTTTAGGATCTGCTTCACATTTTCTGTGATGGTATACAGCTGCTCACAATTGTTGTGTGAAGTGAGTATGTCATCGACGTAGCTGTCCTGATGAAGTACCTGCCGCTCCTTCTCAAGGTGGGTGAAAGGAGGCAGGTTAGCTGTCTCCCGCATGGCTAGCTGTGCAATGCACCCTGCAGGTTTATCTCCGATGTTTACCCTGGTGACTGCATAGTCCTCCAGCTCTTGATCTTCGGAGTCTCTCCAAAACGTGCCGACGACCTGCTCGTTTGGTGGAGGCTGCCTTCCAATGACCTCTTTGTATTGGACATCAGCTGCCTCATTGACCGGGCAAAACGTGTCTTGGACATGTGAGCCGACCCAGTAACATCCTCAAAGAGTTCAGGGTGAGTTCCTCCAACAGTCTTCCTCAGAGGTCCGTCCCATAGGACTAGGTCTCCAACAGCTCTGATTCTTTGAGGTGCTAGTTGACCTTCTCTGTGGCTTATCAGCAGACTTTTTTCCCTGGGTCTTTTCAGTTCACAGAGTGGTATGTCTGGAAATAGTTTTTGTAATTGCTTTGGGGTCACACTTCCCTGAACATCTGCTATGCTGTCCAGACCATAACAAACCAATTGATGTGATTTGAGGGTGCCCTTGGGAGTATTCACTCTGATCTTTAGAAGGTATCTTCGGGTCTCCACGAAAACCTTCATCCCTCCAATTCCATGGATGACAAGTGTGATTTCTTCACCCCTTAGGTTCAGTTTCTTTGCAGCCTTGTGGGTTATATACTTCGTGTCAGAGGCCAAATCAATTAACATCCCAACTTTTTGTCCAGCATTGGCTGTGACTTTAAGAAGCATCATCAGCACCGGTGGTTCCTTTAATCAACCCTCCTCTAGAAGTCCCAACTGGTCTTTTCTATTGCTGAGGGTTCTTGACGCAGCATTTGAGAACACATCCAGACACTGTTTAGCCAATTCAGGAGGTAACTTGTTGAGGAAGTCTTCTTGGTTCTCTGTACAACTCCTCCTGTCTTTATTTCCCTCTGAACCAGGTCCGCTTTTATTCAGACTTTCTTGGCTTCTCTTGGCCTTGGTGTTGGGACATAGGTAGAAGTGATGGTCGGGAACATGCTCATTCCTGCAGTCTTGATTCTTACACAGAAAGCCAGGTTTGCAGTATGTGCTTCCATCATGGACCTCCAGACATCTCCTGCATGCTCCCAGCTTCCTCACTGCACTCTTCTTCTCTGTTAGCTCCAGCGCTCTAAACTTTCTGCAGAAGTAGAGCTTTCTCCTGTGTTTCTCGTCTCCACAGATTACACACCCTGCCTGGTCGTCGGTCATTTTGGTAGACTTGGTCCTGGCATGCCTTGGATCAGCCTTGGCCTCCTTTCTGCATGGTTCCTCTTCCCTCAGTTGCTCGAGCTGCTCATATATGCTCTCTTGCTCTTTAAGGAAAGTCAGGAGACAGTCGAACCGATTCTGCGTCGGACCAGAACGTTGTCTCTCAGTGGCATAGACAAGCCATTGATTCTTGAGGGTATCTGGGATTTTACTCAATGGATTTGGTTACTAGTGGATTTTTTAGAGCGCCTGTGTCCCCAAGGTCACTCGAATCTTGAAGAGCTTTTCCAACAGTTTGGATCAATTCCATAATTTTACGTGGCTGATACCCTCTGACAGCTGGCATCTTCTGTAACTCCTCCACTATTTCGATGGCGATGGATTTGTGATTCCCATAGCGGTTCTCTAGGACAGGGGTTCCCAAACTTTGCCATGCCAAGGACCCCATATAGCATTATCCACTGGCGGGGACCCCCCTGTTGCAATTTTTTTTTTTATGATGTGTACAAGTGCCTCGCGATGGAGCATGCAGTGCGTTGCCACTACATTTGGGGCCTTCTGCCTGATCGAAGCTGTCACTCCGCTTTCTTTGCCTGTCATAGCCCCACTGCCCCATCTGAACACACACCCACACAACGAGGCCAGTCAAGTCCATTTGAGATGATGTACTCATCTAAAACTTGGAAAATATCTCTTCATGTGGTCCTACCTTCCAGTGCTTTGCAAAATAATATTTCCTCAACAAAGTTGTCTTCTGAAATAAATCTGATGTATGCGAGCAATTCTGCGACATACTGTTTGCTACATCCGTGCTCTCATCCAGCTGCTGAGCGAAACATTCACTAGCTCTCACTTGCTCCAAAAGCTGAGCAGATTTTCTCTCTCAGTAGCGGCAGATCGATTCTGATTGGCTTGAAGGGCGGTCGTGTGATTTAAAAAATATTAAGATTGGCATCAATGGATACAGATTGATAGATATGCAGTTATTATTAACAACAACAACAACAACAAAAGAAACTTAAAAAAAAAAAAATCCCTTTTCCCCTCAAACTTTGCGTGACCCCCATGGCGCCCCCCCCGGGGGGTCGGGGCCCCCACTTTGAAAAACACTGCTCTAGGACACGGGCAGATATCCTCTGCTGTGTTGTAGGCGGTGAGGCGAAGATCTCTTGTCATTCTGTCTTCAAGACTGTCCAGCAGTTGGATCTTTTTCACCTCTCTTGATCCAGTAGGCTCACCTTGCTTCTGAATTGCCTCCCAATCCATCCTCCATCTGTGGAACTCGCGTCTGTTGCCACTGAACTTGGGAAGTGCTGTTGGCTTTAATTTAATGGATGCTGCAGGATATCTGGCTGAAGCAGCCGTCTGCATTCCTTCAGTGTCCTTCTTTTTCGCCTGAATGAAGTCTGCCTTTCTGGAGAACAATCTTGGGAAATGGAGTTCAAACCCCCGTAGCTGGCTTTGCAGGTCCTCCCGCATTTCTGGAGGGATCCACTGCCTCCACCGACTGTGCACTTCTTTTGCAGTCCTCATAAGCTCTTTCAGATGGCTGAGTGTGGAGTCATAGGCCTTCAGATTACCACCAGGCTCTGCCGCAGAGCACATTCACCTTCAGCCTCCGCCGCATGAAGCGCTACTGACACTTCATGTTCTCCAAAGTGAGTCCACAGAGCTTCTTGAATAAGTCTCTTCAACTCCTCAAGCTTCCGCATACTCTCCTCTGCAGTTTCTTGTAGGTTGTCTTTTTGCTGACTCGTTAACTCAGCTTCTTCAGCTGTGTCCAGCTCTGCGATGAACCCAGCCTCCAAGTTGTCATTTTTTTTTCCATGACTTTTTCAACTTCTTTAGTGAATTTCTTGAAACTGTCTCTGAGTTCTTCTTCAGACATGTCCTTATAAGTCCTGGTGATGGTGTTGGCCAGTCGAGAGGCTAACCGCTTTGCCGTCGGCCTCTCCACCTTTAGTTGCTCCACAGCCTTTCCTCTCGCTTGATCCGCCATGATTTCCCCTTTTTTGGGCATTCTGCACTTTGCCTGGGGAGTGGTGTGATCCAAGAAGGAGGAACCTTGGATGATCAGGTCTCAGGTGTCTGCTTGAGTTGTAGTTCAGCGTCTCAGGTGTCTCAGGAGTTCTTCCAGTTCCTGGTCTCCCGGTTGTTCACTGTCAAGTTTCCTGGGCTTTTTGGGTGTATTCCCCACTTGAAAGGGATGAGGCGTCTACCGGACTTTGGGAACAGGATTTCACTCCAGTGACACAGCTTCTTTTCAATACTTTTGATTTTGATTTAGAAGTTCACTTTATGCAGGTGAAAAACCTTTGAAAACAAGAGAACTTTTTAGAATTTGTAAACATGTAAATAACGCAGATTCTTTTAACTTGACTTTTTTCTGGAAATGTTGACAAATCAAATTAATTATTATTTTTAAACAAGAAACTATTATGTCCTCCTTTAACAGAGGTATTCAATGAATAAAATAAGACTACACTATTAACGCTTCTACTAAAACAAATGAATTCTTTATAAGACATTACTTATCTCTTAAACAAGAGAGCTTCTTTCCAAGCTAAATAAGAAGCGCGTCTAAGCTCTGAATGTGCCGCACAATTTACGCACCACATTGAAACCACACATATAAACAATGCTGCGCAGCGCTCTAACAAGACACGTGCATATTATAAACAACTTAACATTCTGGCTCTGCGGAGCTCTCACAGCATGATGGATGTGATCTTACCGGCTGCCTGTCCTGACTCGGTAGAAATAAGTGTAGCCTCCCGTCTACACGCTTCCGTCTACTAGGATCGCACACAGCTACTATTTAAACCCTTCTTGAGGATGCAGCACTGGGCTCTGTAATTAGGGTGATTACACCCAGCTTGCCAGAGGAAGCAGGACTGCCTGCGATCATTACACCTGTTGTCTATTCTATTAATTGGTGGTTTGTCTTTCAATTAAACATTTGTAGCGTTTATGATTTAAATTCTGAATAAAGTTAAGATATTTTGTTATTCTATGTATCCATACCTATTAATATTCAACTACTTTTAATCTGTTTTTTATTTTATATTTCTTAAAGCCTTAGGCTCTGTTTGACTTTACAATGTAAGAAGTAGAAAGTACAGGTATTTGTGTTCAAAATGTAAGAAGTAAAAGTTAAAAGTCGTCATAGTAAATAAGTAGTGGAGTAAAGTACTGATACCAGAAAAATGTACTTAAGTACAGCAACAAAGTATTTGTACTTCACTAGTTCCTACCTCTGATTATTAGTTATTTTCTCACATTCCCCTTTACATACAATAGTACTCCACTTTAACAGTGTCTTTAACAAGGGCTCACAACATGTTTGAGTCTCATATCCTAAAATGTCAACATGAGTGTTAATAATGGGGTTAGGAAGGAAAAGAGAATAAGAGAGGAGATACGAGGAAACAGGAAAGCAAAAAAGAAAGCAGATATGAGGAATCAAGAGAGGAGACAAGGAAGAGAATAGAACATGGGCTAGTGAGGGGAGGAAGGACACGAAGTGAGAAGACATGAAGGTAGGAGACGAGGAAACAAAACAATAGAGGAGAAAGGGAGAGGAGATAAGAGATATCCTTATCTCCTCTCCCTTTCTCCACAAGAGGAAACAAAAACAAACGAGACCAGAACATTTTCCTACTTGTTTTAATGCTATTTTATGTCTATTGAGGTGTTTACATTTTGGAATGTTTATTTTGAGTCTTTTAATTGTTATTGTACAAATGCCTTGTCGTTGTATGCTGCAACGCAAACATTTCCCACATTACGCTCAATAAAGTTCTTCCTATCTTATCTTATCTTACCAGGCGGAGAACAGCAGGGGGTCTGCCTCGAGACTCAGAGCCCAAAGAGAGGTCTCCGTCGGGGGGGGAGGCTTCAGGTGTGTGTGTCCCCCCCCCCTTAAAGATTAAAGACGCTGCTGCTGGATGTGAAGAAGTGTTCAAAGGGTTCACACTGAACAGCAGATTCAGACCCGGGGATCATCTGCTCAATCCATCATCATTTTATGGGGAAATCGTAACTTGGATCAGTGCAGTAATCACATTGCATTTAGCACAATATCATAAGGGTAAATATGTAAAAATGTATGAATCAAGTAAAGCAACGCAAGTTTATTTATACAGCACAATATCAAACACACCTGTGTCTCAGTGGGCTCTACAGATCAACACACATAGATTACAGTGTGTGATGTCATTGAGACAAGAAATTCAAAGTGCTGTACAAATACATAAAGCATTACAATGTAGTGACATGACATTGAAAACAGTCAAGAGAACAATTTCACCGAGCTAAGATAGGATAAGAGAGGTATAAAATACAAGCGTAAAAGTCACAGTTCGGTATGAGATATAAATAATTTTTACAATTAAATCGGAAGCAGCTGCAAAAGGAAAATGTGGAGCTGCATATTTGTTTGGTACAGATCCTCTTAAAGGGGCCCTATTCTGCTTTTGGGGGTTTCCTCTTGCATGTAGTGCTTTCTATAGGTTTCTGTGCATGTAAATGGTCTGCAGAGGCTAAAATCCCTGCATTGGACTCCTTTGTTGACTTCAGGAACATGGTGACATCACTATAGAACACTCGCGCTCCTATTGGCTTGAGCTCCAACACATCGTACGTGATAGGCTAAGGGGTGGGACATCTCTAAGCTGGTTGACCAATCACAACAGAGCTGGCCAGCTAACCAATCAGAGCAGCTCTGTTTTCAGACAGAGGGTGAAAAGAGGTGCTGCAGCACAGGCAGTATGAGAACAATAAAGAGCTTTCTGAACATCAAAGCATGGAGACATGACCCAGTAGAGGAATAGCAGAATAAAGCCCCTTTAGAGATGTCAAAGTAGTCATTCAACTTAATATATATTACGATGAGGTTCCCTCCAATATCATAAATCATATCACAATTGCAATATCAGTCAAAATAATCACAGTTGGTATTTATTCCAAATCGTTCAGCCCGAGTCTGAAGGTTTTTTTGTTTTGTTTTTGCTCGTTAAGACGCTGGATTTTCTAAAAGCAGCTGCTGCCTACAGACATTACTATGTGAGGAAACAACTTCTCTGACTATTGCTGCTCTGCTCTGATCTTTATTTTTGTATAATCTATCATTTAACTGCTCTCTGTTTGTATCAGGGTTTCTGTTAGAATACAATGTCTGCAGTTCGTGGGGGAAAGCACAAATTGTCTAAAATACTGAATGAATGAAAGATAATTTGAAAAAATATTGTGTGTGTGTGTGTGTGTGTGTGTGTGTGTGTGTGTGTGTGTGTGTGTGTGTGTGTGTGTGTGTGTGTGTGTGTGTGTGTGTGTGTGTGTGTGTGTGTGTGTGTGTGTGTGTGTGTGTGTGTGTGTGTGTGTGTGTGTGTGTGTGTGTGTGTGTGTGTGTGTGTGTGTGTGTGTGTGTGTGTGTGTGTGTGTGCATTAACATCCATACATTTGTGTGGCTGTGTGTTTTGGTCTGTGTGTGTGCAATATTTAATTCAGTTAACACTAATAAGATCCAAATTTAAATCTGATGAGAATCACAGAAAACGGAGAGATTTAGAAATATGTCGGATAACGGAAACCCTGGTTTGCATCCATTAAATCAAATATCCTTCTTTAAAATGTCCTGTGGAGTTTTAAGTTTTAAAGCCTTCAGTTGGAGTTTCTCACTAAGACATACTGTGTGGATCTTTAAAGCTGAGAGTGATTAATATAAATTCATTTCCTTTCTTCTTTAAACTATTGAGTTAAATCTCCCTTCAATAAATCAAACACTGCAATATTTAATATCTTTAAATCCAACTTTTCTACAAGTTGAAAGTCATAGCGCAATTGGGTTTTCTGCAGAACTGATTATTTCCTTTCTTTATTTGTTTGTTGTGAGTTCTTCATCAAAAACTGCACAAACGTGTCGTAAATAACGTGTTTAAATGTGACGAATACAACCTTTATAAGGCAACCTGTTTTACGTTTCATTCAGAAAAATGTCTCGAAAACAAGTGTGAAGTTTTGCTGTCAGACATCAAGGATTGTAAAAGTTGTCATGCCAAAAACACTCCAGTATATTTAGCATCATTGAAGCTATGGTAATGGTATATCTATTAGCCGTAGCACTGCGGGTTGAAATACCGACAGGATAAATGGATCTAATACTTCGAATAATGTCTAAAATAACGGACAAACAATGACATTCCCATAAGCCTCAGCAGATCTTTGTTTTAAGTATGAATTTGCCAATGTTAGCATGCTAACACGCTAAGCTAATACCATGCTAAATATAAGCATGTTAATGTTTTAGCTGCGTTGACATACAGCCTCACATGCTACTAGCGTTGCTTCAGACTTTTATTCTTCATTTTTTGGGGTCGAAATGATTACACAAAAACTTTAACTCCAAGTGTGAAGTTTTTCTGTCAGACACCAAGGGTTTTTATAAGTTGTCATGCCAACACATTCCAGTATTTAGCATTATTGAAGCTAATGATATTTCTATCAGCCATAGCTCTGCGGGTAGAAATATTGATCTATCGTTGGGATTTATTTGTTTAATACTTCAAATTTTGACTAAAGATCTCCAAAATAATTGACGTTCCCCGCAAGCCTCAGAGGTTTTCTGTGTTAATTGCGAATTTGCCAATGCTAACACGCTCAACTAATACCATGGTAAACATAAGCATGTTAGCATTTAGCTGCGTTGACATACAGACTTTAATTCTTATTTTTTTGCGTTGATTTGGGGATTTTTAACTACAAATAATATAATTTAAAGGTGGGGTAGGTAATTCTCTTCAGAAACACTTTTTGTTATATTCCATGGAATGCTTTTAACATCCCGATAGCAATGAATACATGAAATGCTTTGACAATAAATAATTAAATACATAAAAAAATGTCCTCTGTGGAAGCCGTGGCGCTGTAAAAAGAACGACCAATCATCTGAGCCGGCTCGGCTAAAATAACTGGATGGCCTACCTACCTGTCAGCCTTCCATCTCTGCACAAACTTATCTCGTGCCCTCATTGGTCATGTGCGCGTTCGTGTGTGTTGGAGGAGGGGCTCTGTGAGGAAGTCTGAAGGAAGGGGCAGATTTTTTTCGGTTGTGTATTTACAAATTCTAGCGCACTCAAGCTAGTTTCTCCATTCTTACCTACCCTACCTTTAAAGTGGTAAAACAAGCTCTATTGATGAAATCTCCTGAATAACAGGGCAGTTAAGAACAAATGTGCTCATATGAATGTCTTTTCTTGAGGCCTTATGTCCTCAAAGGGCCCATTCTTTGTGTTGTCAAATGTTAAGTGTGTGTGCAGTGGGATTGAACCTTTTGTGTGTTGTTTGACATTCCCGGAGAGCATGATTTGTTTTGTGGTGTGTTGTTTATTACCCGAGTACAATCTGTTTTAACCCCCAGCTTCAGAGGATAAACAGCTGGTTATTTCAAGTTTTCTTTACTGATTATTCGCTAAATGTATCTGGAAAAATTGTCATATGAATAATGACAACTCTACAAATTAAATCAGGGTGTCTGCAAGTCTTGAAAAATATATTGAACACTTGAATGGCGTTAAAATAAAACGTAAAATAGTTTGACATCATTTTGAAATGCTTACATATCAAATCAGTCCTGCAGACATTGTGATGTAATGTTTTCATATTTTATTCTGAAAACACCTGAAAGTACAACTTTAAACAGACGGTTGACTTGGAGAACGTTGTTGAAAAGAAAACCCAGAGAGTTTGACTTGCAGGGAATGTATCTAAGTGGAAGTCACTGGACATTTGTTTTCTGTGATTTCTGAGATTTTGATATGTTGATTTGTTTCCACTTTCAATAAACGTAGTCCCTTTCTACCTCTTGAAAGTATTTCAGCTAGTTTTTTATTGTTATTGTGGGAAATGAATCCATTGACAGCACCTAATAAATACGTAGTGGATGTAAAAAGGTGTAAAAAAGAGAGCAAAGGAGAGGGGAAAACTGGATTTGTATTTAGTTATCTATTCAATTGTTACTAGTTACGATTCAATTTGTATTCATAACCATATGGCAAGCCGATTTAGCTTTTATTCAATTCTGGAGGATATCAACAAATCTATTCTTAGTAATAATAATGTTTATTTCTGATATAAAAAATGTAACGTTAAAGGTGGGGTAGGTACCTTTGAGAAACCGGCTCGAGATACACTTGTTATATTCCATGGAATGCTCTTAACATCCCGATAGCAATGAATAAATGAAATGCTTTGACAAAAAATCCATTAAAAAATGTCCTCTCTGGAAGCCGTGGTACTGTAAAAAGCACGAACAATCATCTGAGCCGGCCCGGCTAAAGTAACTGGATGGCCGACCTGCCTATCAGCCTTCCATCTGTGCACAAACTTATCTCGTGCCCTCATTGGTCATGTGCGCGTTCGTGTGTGTTGGAGGAGGGGCTCTGTAAGGAAGTGGCAGATTTGTTCAAGCTGTGTATTTTCAAATCCCAGCGCACTCGAGCTGGTTTCTCCAAAATTACCTACCCCACCTTTAGTTAGACTAGTTAGAATGTGAATTCCTGATATCAGAAAAAATATTTTTAACTAGTTCAAATTGTATTTCTGATATCAACAATTGGCATTTCTTCTAGTTCAAATTCCAACTCCCATTGAAATGAATGAGAAAAACGATGCAAATCTCACTACTTAAAGGTAGGGTAGGTAAGAATGGATAAACCAGCTCGAGTGCGCTAGAATTTGAAAATACACAACCGGAACAAATCTGCCACCTCCTTAAGACTTCCTTAGAGAGCCCCTCCTCCAACACACACGAACGTGCAGATGATTGGTCGTGCTTTTTACAGTACTACAGCTTCCAGAGAGGACATTTTTTAATGGATTTTTTGTCAAAGCATTTAATTTATTCATTGCTATCGGGATGTTAAGAGCATTTCATGGAATATAACAACAAGTGTATCTCGAGCCGGTTTCTCAAACGTACCTAACCCACCTTTAAGAGAAGATTATAGCTAATAGCTAATTTCCATCTGTGGTCCTCAAATTGAATTCTTGATATCAGAAATTGGTATTTTTACTAGTTCAAATTCAATAGTAATTAGTTGTAATTTGTATTTTTGATATCAGAAATACAAATTACAACCAGTTACAATTTAATTTAACTAGCTAGAATTTGCATTCTAGTTAAATTCAATTTTTGATATCAGAAATAAACATTTTTACTAGAAAGAATTGATTTTTTAATATCCTCCAGAAATTAATAAAAGCTAAATCGGCTTGTCATACCATTTCTCTCTTTCTCATTTGAAATTGTAGTCAATGTTAATAACTTCATGGAAACCTCAGATTTTTTAAATTTAGGATCGTGTTTAGTCTAGAAAAAGGTAAATGTGTGCATTTTATTATAAAGTTGTGTATATTTACAGACTGTTGCAAAAACTAAGAAGCTTATAAACATCAGGCTCAAAAACTAAATTAAAGATTTTTGGAGTTTTATTTTAATTTGAGTTATTAATTTAGAATTTGTGTCCAAGAGATGCCGGAGAGAGAGAGAGGAGTTTGTTCCAAAGCTTTCTGCTGTTTTTACATCCTCAATCTGATAGGACAGAGACTCATTTAGCTGTGAGTTTCGAGTGGGAGTGGGTAGGGACAGGGTGTGGTTTGGAGTTGGGCCTATTGTTTGCACGGAACTATTTGTAAGCACAAGCAGCTTGTTTCCTAACGGACACACCCAGCGGTGAGTCCTTTCAGATGGAGCAAATCCACGGGAGCAACCAGGTGATGCCGACTCGCTGTTGAAGGGCTCTATACGTTATAACTATAACTTATAACCCACTCCCCCTTATCACTCGTTGGTTTGGAACAGCACTTAATGTTGCGAGAACATGCAAACGGGGGGGTAGCGTGTACGTGGCGGTTTGGAATTGTGAAAAAATCCATGGAGTTAAGAATGCTAGCGGAAGTTAGCTAGCTCCACATAAACGGTGACGGAACTTGACTACACAGCGTTCATTGCAGGGACCAATCTGTATTATTTGTCGGGGGGAAACCGTCAAAACACACCTATCTGAATGGAGTTTGTGGTGTTTATTGCTTAAGAAAAGTCTGGAATATCTCCCCCCACGAAGCTAAAGATGTTAGCTTTCTAGCTCGAGACGGACGGGAACGTCGCCTAGCAACACAGCTTTGACTGGAGGAAAGGTTGCTGTGATTTGATAAAAACATGTCTAAAGTTGAAACGATGAGAGCATTTGTCAACGAGCGGCTCACTGCAGCTGCTGAGGAGATATTCGAGCTGTTTGAGAGGACGATAGCAGAGGAACTGGAGTCAACTTTAAAGGAGAATCAGCGACAACAGAAGCTACTGGACGCCCTTTTGAACCCAGAAGTCCGGCTACAAAGAACAGGTTTGTCAACTGTTTTTGTTTTTCAGACGTGGAAAGTAACTAAGTACATTTACTCAAGTACTATACTTAAGTATCATTTTGAAATACTTGTAAATACTTGAATACATTTCCTTTTTATGCTGCTTTGTACTTCTACTCCACTACAGTTCAGAGGTAAATGGTGTACTTTTACTCCACTACATGTATTTAATCCCTTTAGTTACTTCACAGATGTGGATGAATGATGTGAAATATAATCAAGTGTTAAATCAGACTTTAGTTCCACCTGGAGTAAATCCACCAGCTACCCTGCAGTATACAAAGTCATTCAAACTAGCTGCACCTTTACCAGCTTTGAGAACACTTTAATGATCAATCATTATAAAACATATCATATATATTATTCTGAAATGGACCAATCTGCACAACGACTACTTTTACTGTCGCTACTTTCACTATATTTTCGATGGACTTTCACTGTAACAGAGTATTCATACACTCTAGTACAGGAGTATTCAACTAAAATTCAACGAGGTCCAGTTCGAGAAAATCTCCCCATGCAAAGGTCCGGAACATCAAAATGTCTAACTTGCTTCATGAATTAGTGTGATATATAGTGAAGTAGCCTGTAGCTTTATCAACGTCTGCATGTAATCAACAACTGACTGCCAATCAAATAAAGAAAGTACAATTAAAAAAAAAAAACAATATTTATTGTCAACTGTGGACATGTGTAATGTTCCTCTGGCTGCATTTATGTGAAAATATGTGCATCTTAAAAATGCTTAATTTTAGATAAATAAAATAAAGTGTAGCAGCAGCTTGAGTTTCCCTTTTTCTTTGTTAACCGTTTCACATCATGACTTAACTGTTTCAGACGATTATAGAACAATATCAGTCTTTAAACACATCATAACAATTGAACAGTTTTAAAGTTTCTCTTTCTTTCCCTCTTATATTGCAGTCCCTCACTCACTTTTTGTATTCAGTGCGAGAATTGAGCTGGAGCCTGTCCTGCCAGGAGTTTAAATCTGGGCTGAAATGGTGTCAGGGCCATTCTCATTCACACATGCAGGTGCTCATTGGTTAGCCTCGGTTAGTCTGCCCTGGAACAATATTTAGTTTTGATTTTGATCCTGGTCGACTGATCATATTGGGCTCTCAGTTCTGACTTGAGAGGGAATGTTTGGTCAAACACTTTGTGTTTTGTCTCATAGTGGCGTTTTGGCACTTTTAATGAGCGCGGTCTCTGAACAAATGAGACACACTGGCTCTGTGCTCCCAGTGGGCAGGATGAACATGAATGAGTCCACTCGGAGTTAAAAGCTCTGTTCTCTCTGTCCACTTTCCTCTTCTTGGAGAGCCCCATGTGTAATTATTTGTCTCTCCCCGTCTGCCGCTAACAGCCTGTTCACTCTCCTCTACGTCTTCTCTCCCTGTATCGCTAATTATTCTCTTCACTCACTTTCCTCTCCGCTTCTCTCTGCCGCGCTCTCATCTCTTCTTCTGTGTTTCTCTCTCTGTATCGCTCACTCGTCTCTTTCGCCCCCTGTCGGCGTCGGTTAAAATAGAATCACCCCGTCAAAATTGAAATCCCTGTTTAAGCCCTGAGCCTGTTTTTCAGGTCTCAGGCTCGAAAATGACACTCCCAGAACAAATGACCATATCTTCACTTCTAAAAGGGTTAAATGAATGATTTTTGTTCTCAAAGTAATGATAAACCTGTGAGTTGGTTGTAGAAAAGTCAGAATCAATATTGATGTTTTTTATTTTAAAGACAATTCAGATTGAACATAGTAAAAAATTGTAAATGATAGTGTCTGTGGAAAAATTCTTTTTTTCCTTATAGTGAAAACCAGGGACATGCACAGGTACGGGCTAATGTTGCCTGGGCAACGGCCTGTTTGCAATTTTTGTCTGACCTGCCCCTCTGGAGAGAGTGAGAGTTTTTTTTCTTTCTTTTCTGTTGTGGCCGAATAAACATGATGAGCCCACAATTGGTATTGTAGCGTCTCGCTATGGGAAACACACCAAGTCAGCGCTTTCATCTGACCCCAGTCACGTGACTTTGTTTACAATCTGACGGCTGGAAGCAAAGGAAAGCCCTCCGAGTCCGGCCTTATATGGCTATGGTGATCATACCAAATGCCCGCCTGGCTCTGGTGGCCAATTCCCGGGTCAATCTGTCCCCGTTTTTTAAATATGCTTTTAAGACCACCTCTAGTGTAGGATTTTGGAAAATAGATTTAGAATTTTCTCGTCTTGAGACAGTCGTTTCTTTTAACAAAAAAAAACACCTAATTATTAGGGGTGTAACGGTATACGTACCCGTACCAAAATTATTCGGTACGGCCCTTCGGTTCGGTACACGTGTGTACCAAACGAATATAACGTTAAACGTAAAAAATTGAGAACGTGAACAACTTTTTGGAAGTAATCTCCGGTGCTGCGTCTCAGCATTCAGAGTAATTTGCTCACATTGGGTTCAGCGCGTCATAGAGCGACCAAGTCATTTCATTGGACGAGAGGCATACTATGAGAGCTGTTTTGAACGTATCACAGGGATACGTTCAAAATAAGTCAGTAATTTGAGGAAATGGCGAACGCATATAAAGTTGAGCTTGAAAATCCTCCAGCATCATTGAAGTCTCCGGTTTGGGAACATTTTGGTTTCGCAGTTACGTACAAGGATGACGGACAAAGACAGGTGGACCAAACCTAAGCTGTTTGTCCGCTTTGTTCAACTAACATTGGTTACGCGGCTGACAATACATCAAACTTGCACACTCATTTGAAAAGGCATCACCCGAACGTGAATATCACCGGTACCAAAAGAAAACAGACTGAAGTGCAAACCCAACTCCCACTAGCATTTAAGCCTCCACCACTCGCAAAAAGTTCAGACCAAGCCAAAGCTATTACAAACGCCAAATATCCTTATGTTGCCATGTTAGCAAAGCTCTACCTGGCTGTATCTGCTACCTCTGTCCCTAGAGAGGGTGTTCTCCACAGCAGGAGACATTGTTAGTGCCAGCAGATCTGACCTTTCAGCAAGCAATGTGGACAAGTTCATTTTTCTTTAAAAAAACATGAAAATACAATGACAAGCAAGTCCTAATGTCAAACTGGCTGCTTAGGTACGAGTACAGTACGGTTCAAATACAGATTATTTCAGTTCATCGAAATGCTGCACCTTAATGTTTATTTTATTATATTTTTTATTTATTTGAGTGAATATTTATGGAAGCCCATTTCCGCCACTTAAAAAAATAAAAATCCCCATGAAAAGTCATGAGATAAAAAGTCATAATTATGAGATAAGAAGTGCGCAAGCGCTGCAGTGGCGCTGTCTTCAAAAGTCCCTTCATCACCTTGCTGCTCTCCACCATGCAAACGGCATCTAGTCCTAAATAAGGTAACTATTACAGGTGACTTTTGTAAATGTTAGATGTTACACATAGCCTATATTGCAGCTAAACTACAACAATGCAGTTCATAGCTTTGACATTACCTGTTATGAACTATAATATACATGCCTATAGTTTTGTGGTAACGTTCACGCCATTAATGACAATAGTGTAGGCATACTGCTGCTGTGAGTTGCTAGCCTAACTCTAACCTGTGAACGTTACCACAAAACTATAGGCATATATATTATAGTTCATAACATGAATAAATGTACAAATGGTTGATTACATGTTTAAAATATGATGCCATTTATAACTGTTTAAGTTCTAGAATTACAATAAATACATTAAAAAGCTTACAGTAAATATAACAAGGCAATTCAATTCATGTTAAAGCTGTGTTGATTTATATACATTTTGCATATTTGTGTATATCTATTTTGTCTTGTTTATTTTTTGTTTCACACCATCCTTATATCGTTAAACCTGTGGGCAAAGGATTCACGTCTTCAGAGTCTTTGTGTCTTTGGAGTTTATCTGGTTGTTAAGCTATATACCGGGGACAGCACACTGTTATTAAAGGTGACCTATCATGCAAAATGCACTTGTGTACGTCTTTTCTACATGAACATGTGTCCCCGGTGTTCCAGGGAACTCACCAAGTGTCAGAAAACACAACCCTCTCTATTTTCCTCCATACCCAAATCTCTTAAAAAGGGGCTGCAACGGATCTGATACAGACTGATCCAGGAGGCGCAGGAAGATTTTTTTCATTTGATTATTTTCTCCTTTTAGCTTTGTTCAGCACCTTGAGATGACGTTGTTTTTAAAGTGCGCTATATAAATCAAATGTATTATTATTCAATTGTAAACAAACACTGCTCGATCATATCTCGTTGGTCAGAGAGCTGTGGGCATATCGCTGCCTTTTGCAACCTCCTACTTGTGTGAGATAGGCTGTTCTGCTGTTGCTGCCATCAAAGCTGAACATTGAGAATGAACTGAGAGTGGCAGTCTCAAAACAACAGCCCCGGTTTGAGAAGATCTGCGAGGGAAAGCAAGCACACACAAGTAATTGATAAGCTATGTGTGGAATAGGAATGGTAAAGTGATGTGATCGTTTGCAGCCTGCAGTAGAAATAGTAGTTAATTATTATATTTTCCTTAAAGAAATTTGAATTAAAAAAATCTACTACTCAGGGAAGAAGGCCAACCAGTTTTAATTAGGCCAAATTCATTCACAGTATCCATTACAAGCACTTTAGTTCATGTGTAATCCATAATAAAATATAAAATGTATAGTTTGATCTTTGCATCTTATTATTAGCTGAGAAAATGTAATGTTTTTACAACAATATACAATTAATCCTACCAATATAGATGGGAACCGGGTTGGGGGGGGGGGGGGGGGTCCCGAAAATATTTCCAATTACCCAAGGGGGGTCCGACTGAAAGAGTTTGGGAACCACTGGTTTATGGATGATCAGAAATCATTTCAAAGGGACACAGACACATTGGATTAACCTACGGATTAACAAATGATCAGTTAGATTAGTTTCTTCCCGTTACATGGATATAAAACATTCACAGTTTATGAAATGTTAAGATGCCCTCAGACACTGATTCCTGCAAGATGTTGCGGGAGGGCCCCGGTACCGGGGTCTCTCTGGCTTAACAGGTTAATGTATTGATTATAAGTCCGGGTCCGTATAGGTCGGCGTCTGGGTCCGGATCCGGACCGCGGTCCGCCTGTTGCCGACCCCTGCTCTGGTACTTTTTACTTAAGAACACAATCTTAGTACTTCTCCCACCTCTGTTGTTTTTAATCTTTACACTTTAAATGGCTGCTGGGAAGACGAGTGCTGGAGGGAGTAATCAGGTCAGTTGCTAAAGTAAAAGACACTCAAAGTAATCTGTTAAAAGCAGTGGAGGACATTAACTCAATGACACATTTAAAATCATTCCAATGTATACATAGACCTGTCAAGATAATTAATTTAGTTGGACGATACATTTTCCCGGAAATTATTGCGATAAACGATAATATTGTCAACACCGTTGTAAGACCATTTTAGACCACTGACATAATGATAATATATAATAATAATAATAATTCAAGTACATCCTTTCAAATATATAATTTTTTTTAGAACATTCAACATTGCAAATGAAATGTGAAATAATGTTCAAATATATAAATTATATATAATAGCTAAAACTAATTAATTAAATAAAAGGTCTCTCTCTCTCTCTCTTCCCCCCCGCCCCCCCCCCCCCCCCCCCCCCCACCCAAAGACCCAGATGCCTCAACAGGCCATATCCAATGGGGTGGTTGTGTTTTAGGTGTAGTTTAACGTTGGTCGTATTACTAGCTTTTGTTGCTACCTTTTTAAAAAAATAAAATGGGAAAACACCGCCCGGCTCATTCAAGTCCGTAGGTTTGCCTCGGTGATTTGGCTTATATCCCAAATATTCCCACACCGGAGATGTGGAGTTAGGTTTTGCAACCAATTCCATTTAACTTCAAATTCCCCTCGAGTAAGTCACACGTTGTCTTCTGCTTGTCTCTATATTATTCATTTGGCTGCAACACTGCTGCAGCGGAGTGTCCTGAACTGGCTGCGTGTGAGCCCCGCCCCTCGCGGAGCGCCTGGCTAAAATGCCACACATCCTTATGTAAACGGCAATTTATCGAGCTCAGAAAAGTTATCGATTTCATTTTTATTTATTGTACGATAAGTCAATTAATTTCTTATCGCGACAGGCCTATGTATACGAATAGGATAATAAAACACTGTGAAAGGAGAATAATGAATGACGTATGTATCATCATTTGGAAATAATATGAAAGTAAAATAACAGTAAAAAGTTTATGTTTTGTTTGAATAAAGTTGTGTTTAATAGTTATTGGTTATGTTTGGATTATTGTAACGTATACTGATCTTTATCCAATCGGTGTTGAGATTTGATTTTATAGTTGTACGGTATTTGGTTATTAATACTTGTGTACATATTCATTATAAGTATATATTACTTGTCTGCATCCAACCACTTTGTTTTCAAAAGTGGTTGGGACACTTCTTTTAAATTAAACTATATTTTAACATGTCAAGTACGCATTCTGGTTACATTTGACAATAACACAAAGCAAAAAGACATTACATTACATGTCATTTATTAGATGCTTTTATCCAAAGCGACTTGCATACATTCAGTGCTGTGGACAATCCCCACAGGAGCACTTTGGGGTGAAGTGTCTTGCCCAGGGACACAACGACATGCTGACTGCTGTGGGACTCGAACTTGCTACCCCCTGATTTGAAGTCCAGCACTCTATCCACTGACCCACAGCCGCCCGGCTAACAGACAACGTTTACAAAAGACGGTAAACAGGGAAACGGATTCTTTTCGGAGTATTGAAGATCGTTTCCCCGAGATCGAAGGTGCCTGCTACAGGACAACACGGAACATGCAAGAACGTGCATTTGGACACGATGAGCTGGGGGGGGGGGGGGGGGGGTGTTTAGTGGAGCACGCGGCGGAACTGAGGCTCCGTGGTAAACTGTGGTAACATGAAGAACCGAAACAGCCGGTGCTCAGAGAGCCGCGCTAAATGATCCGGCTCACTAACGTAAAACGACAATATCTATAAGGGACGGCTCTCGGGGTGGACGCCCTCTCAGCCCTGGTCTGGTGGAAACACTGGTCTGACGGATTACGTTCTTTCATCATATTAAAAACGATGTATCTCAAGATGCGTTCGAGTTAAACTGAAGGGGGAAAGGTTCTGGACCTCCTTGGTCTTCCATGGTTTCCTGTTTTTGTAAACACAGACACATTTGTTGATACAGACATTTTCAACACAGGACCTGATGCAGAAGAGTTCTTATGAGGCGTATTCCTCTTTATCAGATCAGAGAACATGTCCCGATGTTTGCATTCATATATTTGTTTTGCAGAAGCTCTCTCCGACCATGTTTTGAACCATGTTCACAAACACATTTATATCTATTGGTTATATAAGAGTAGACACTAGGGCTGGGAATCACCAGGCTCCCCACGATACGATACTATCGCGATACTTAAGACACGATACGATAGTACTGCGATTCTACGATACGATATATTGCGATATTGCAAATCTCATGGCTCATATCCATGTCCGTCTTCCCTTCCTGGTTAAAACATGTATTTGCAATATAAATGGTTTATGGAAATAACCCAATTTGTGTTCTTTGAACCTGAAAAGGAGATGGCATTGTTTTTGTTACTTTCATTGCAATAGTATACATGTATTAACGTAACTTCCTGTTTTATATACGACCATCTTTCGGAGGGATATGCTAGAGTTTATATGATAACATATCGATACTTGGCATCCGTGTATTGATACAATATCACCACGCAAAGTATCGCGATACTATGCTGTATCGATTATTTCCACCACCCCTAGTACACACAGTGGGAACATTTCTCATTAAATTGATAATAAATGATTGAGTGTTAGAATGAAATTAGAGTCTTCTAACACGTCTGCATTCATGTCATTGATCTCCACAGATACCCAGCAGCAGGAGTGTAGCCTCAGTGTTGTAGAGGAGGACCCAGAGCCCCCCCACATTAAAGAGGAAGAGGAGGAACTCTGGTCCAGTCTGCAGATAGAGCAGGAGGTGGCTGATACTTACCTCCCTTTCACTTCTGTGAAGAGTGAAGAAGAGGATGAAGAGAAGGCTCAGTCCTCCTCACTGTTCCATGAAATCAAGACTAAGAATAACCGAGAGGTAGAGAAAACAGAAACTGATGAAGAGGAGTGTGAAGGATCAGATCCAGATGATCCTTTACAACCAGCTACTCAATACACAAGTTCACAATCTGAGTACGAGACTGACGACAGCAGAAATTGGGAGAAACGGCAAGACAATGAAGTACCCGGAAGTGGCATTGAGGGTGAACATGGGTGTGCTAGAAGCTTTGTGCATGAGGGGAATCTGCAGAAACACACTGGAGAGACACTTTATAGTTGCACCTTCTGTGATTTCATATCTGTGAAAAGGTCAGGTTTGACCAAACACCTCAAAGTTCATAGTGAAGCAAAACCTCAAAGCTGCTCAGTTTGTCAACAAACATTTAAAAGGAGAAGTGAGTTGGTGTCGCACATGAGAATCCACTCAAGGGAGAAACCATTCAGTTGTCCTGTTTGTGGTAAAGGTTTCACATACAAGTCTATTCTGAATAGACACTATACTGTCCACACAGGGGAGAGACGAGTCAGCTGCTCAGTTTGTAGTAAAACATTCGCAACAGGTGACTATCTGAGAACACACTTGTTCCTCCACACAGGGGAGAAACCATTCAGTTGTCCTGTTTGTGGTAAAGGTTTTGCATACAAGTCTATTCTGAATAGACACTATGCTGTCCACACAGGGGAGAGACGAGTCAGCTGCTCAGTTTGTAGTAAAACATTTGCAACAGTAGGCAATCTGAGAACACACCTGGTCCTCCACACAGGGGAGAAACCATTCAAGTGTAAGGTTTGTGGTAAAAGATTCGCCGAAAGGTCGAATATGAAAAAACACTCAACTATCCACGATGGGAAAAAACCATTCAGTTGCACAGTTTGTGATAAAAGTTTCACATACAAGTCAATTCTGAATCAACACGTCCACCTCCACACAGGGGAGAAAGAATTCAGCTGTTCAGTTTGTAGTAAAACATTCGCAACACGTGGCAATCTGACACAACACTCAACTGTCCACTCCGGGGAGAAACCGTTCAGTTGTACGCTTTGTAGTAAATCCTTCACCCAAAGATCAAATCTGAGAAAACACTTGATTGTCCACTCGGGGGTGAAACCGTTCAGTTGTACGCTTTGTAGTAAATCCTTCCCCCACAAATCAAGTCTGAAAAAACACTTGATTGTCCACACGGGGGAGAAACCATTCAGTTGTTCACTTTGTGGAAAACACTTTGCACAAATGACAAATCTGACACAACACTCAATTCTCCACACCGGCCAGAAACCATTCAGTTGTACGGTTTGTGGGAAAGGCTTCTCCCAGAGGTCACATCTGAGACAACACGCAAATGTCCACGCCAAGGAGAAACCATATAGCTGCTCAGTTTGCAAGACAGATTTCACTCGGGCGTTTAAATTAAATAAACACAAGTGTGTTGGTGAGAGAATCAAAATAGAGTGAAGTTGCAGTGATGAGATGTTTTTTCTTGCTGCAGATATGTTTAATAGAGTGGTTTAGTGTAGAGTCCTAAAACCCTGAAGTGAGCATTTTACCACTTCGTCTCAGAGCCAATGGGTTTTTTGAACATGTTTTCTTAGAGCGCCATGTGTAATTATTTGTCTCTCCCTGTCTGCCACAAACACGCCTGTTCACTCTCCTCTCGCTTCTCTCCCTGTATTGCTAATTATTCTCTTCACTCACTTTCCTCTCCGCTTCTCTGTTACAAAAATATGTCTTCCCTGGACCGCTCTATGGTGTTGGGTTATACATGCTGTGTGAGTTGAGTGTAAATAAAGAATTACAGAAATTCAACCTTGATGGTTTTCTTGTTTTTACTTTGCTTTTACTTTACTAGTTTGTTCAATCAACAGAGCAGTACAAAGAATAATGGAAATGTAATTACACACCGTTATGTTAATGGGAATATTATTTAGTCTTTGCAACCATTTACATGCACTAAAACCTATATAATACACTAGAGGAGAGGGAAAACCCCAAAAAGCATGATAGGGCCTCTTTAAGACATGTCGTTTTCTTGTGATCACTTCTCAATTCAACAACTTATATTCATTACACGCTTAAGGAAATTAGATTTTGAATTTGATGGATGTAGAAATTAATAGCGTTGGCGGAGCAGTCTCTCTTTTTAAATTAATCTCTTCTTGGAAATATATATATATATCTCTATAAATGGAGCAGTGCTCCTCAACTCATTTGCTTACAAGGGATAGTCCTGGGATTTTGTTAGGAGAGGGGGGAGAGGTGACACCCTCTTCATCCCACCTGTGAGGCAGCCCAGTTTTCCCACTGACTTGTTGGTGCTGGTTAATCATTCCTCATCTCTCCCCTCCCTCACTCAGACTTTAGAAAACCTCCTCATTTGTACAGGAGCTCCTCGTGTTGTCAGACATGTTGAGGATTATCCCCTTTTTGTTCCTTGTGCTTTGCGGTCTGGTTCTCGGTGGGCCGCAGACAAACTTCCACGGAAACATGACGGACCAGGAGCTGTTCTGGGGAACCGACCAGTACGACTTCTCCGTGGTGGTTCCTGCCGCCGGCCTCGAGTGTTTCTGGCACTTTGCTCACGGAGGAGAGAGATTCCACCTGAGCTTCATGGTGTGGCCTCGACACGAGAGGAATGTTTCAACATTTAGTTTCACTTTTAAAGCCTCTGAAAGTGAGGTTTTTAAATCGTGAGTATTTCTCGAAAAGCTTTTGGCAGTTAGGACGTTTTATTTTAACCCATACTCAAAGTTAGCTGGTGTTTCATCACAGCTGTCAGTTACTAACTTTCACAAAAAGCAAAACACAATACGTTACATCTTCAGACTGGCTTTTTATTCTTGTTTTAGAGGTGAAATACACAAATATGACTCTTAAAATGAGCATCATGTCCTCTCTAAACACGGAGAAGCTTTAAATAGAGGTTATAGGGTAAGTAAATCCAATGATCAATGAGTTTGGGAGCACACACGTTTTATGTGAGATATTTATGGTCAAAGTGGACATTTTAACCTGAATACATTTACAAAATGTATGTTTTTTTAATCATGTTTCATGGCACGTCTCTGCTTTAAAGCAGAGCATACATACATACATACATACATACATACTGTATATATATATATATATATATATATATATATATATACACATACAGTATATATATGTATATGTATGTATGTATGTATATATATATATATATATGTGTATGTATGTATGTATATATATATATATATATATATATATATATATATGTATATGTATATATATATATGTATATATGTATATATATATGTATATGTATATGGCTTTCAAACGATTACAATTTTTAATCAGATTACTCACAGCTTAAACATTAATTAATCAGATTAATCACCATTAGAACTATGTTCAAAATATGCCATTTATTTATGGATATTGTTGTGGGAATGGAAAGATAAATGAAAGAAGGCGGATATATCCATTTAACATACAGTATGTATGTTTATTATAACATTGTTCTGTGTGTCAAAATGAAAGACAGCCCACACACCTATCAATCATCAAACCGTGGGGTCTTATTTCATTACGTGTTGATAGAAATCATTACGTGTTGATAGAAATCAACACGTAATGTTGTATCGATGCATATAGAGATGTATGATGAGATCATGTATGAAGAGAAGCAGCAAAATTATTCTCCTTCGGGACTTCCTGCAACAACACCATGCCGTTATCTTGATTCTGATTGGCCAGAAGACATTATCAAAGATGTTCTATTGAGAAGACGATCACTACGGGACAAAAGTTTCAAAACCGTTTCTAGTCTTCGGTATTTCCAGACAAGTGGCTACTGAAATCAATCTTACTAACTGCTGTCTGCAATTCTCGGCGCGAGTTGGCGGACTTTATTTTGCTTACTGTAACATCATTTTTCATGGTGGGGCTAAGCCATTTCTTGGTATGGCTGTAGCCTACCCCAGCCATACCCTGGCGTTGCCACTGGTGGGATGTATGGGGCGGTCCATTCTGCACATGCGTTAAATGCGTTAAATATTTTAACGCAATTAATGAAAAAAATTAATTACCGCCGTTAACGCGATAATTTTGACATAATAATAATGTTATATATATATATATATATTCGTGACATGTTGAACACATGGTAGCTTAGATGTCAGGGGGGGAATACAATCAACATTTAAAAAAAAAAAAAGAACTCAAACATGATGTGTTCAATATTGGGCTGTCAAGTTAAAAATTAACGCCACTAATTATTTTAACGCGATTAACGCATATGTTTTTTTCCTCGGCCGCCACGTAGTTTCAGAGCGCATCGAGTTTAAAATACCATCTACAAGCTGAGGCTGACAGTCCCGCTCCTGCCGTCCGCTTGTGGCAGACCCTCTATGGGCAGACCACACTTCCACGCTCACCGGCAGGCACCGACTGGCCATCGGGAGGACCGGGAGGCGTCTATCGTTATTCCAACCTAGTTTAGATTTAACCACGCCCACTTCCGCATTACGCAAGAACGTAGCTTTAGCGTCATAGACTTCATCTGCGGCAGTTATAGCGGTCGCAGTAAAGCAGGATATTATCGCGTAGAGCTACGTCGATCCTTGCGTAATGCGGAAGTGGGAGTGGTTAAATCTAAACTGGGTTGGAATAACGATAACCCGGAATAACCGGGCTGCCGTGGTTTGTTGATAAACGTAGTCTTCTTCTGTTTGCTTTAATCGAGGCTACGTAGTTATGCAGCGCCCTCATCGTCAGTAAATGGAAGTACTACAAAGAACCCCGTTTAGTGGAATTATTTCACAATTTTTTTATACACAGCTCGAAAAAAATTACCGAGGTCCGGACCGGCGACCTCAATGGTGGATACGACCATGGTTACCATGGAAACCAAACAATGGTGGATACGGCCATGCCCAGGTCACATGATCGCAAACTTTCCCAGTGAGAAAAAAAAACATTGTCGACACCCGATTTCTTTTGAATCCTAAATTGTAGGATAGTTTGGCCGTTGACACGCTTTTTGATTACATTTCTAGCGAGAAGTTTATATTGTACTTTTATAATCTACGTCCAGTGGATGTGTAGGATCCATAGTTTGATAGATATTACGAAGATTATTTGAGCTCCATACTTTTTTTTACAAAATATTGTATCCATGTCACAAAGAGGGTTATTTTTGAAAATACTACTTTTTGCCCTGTCGACCAACGTAGCTATTACACGTTTTTTTTGTGAGACTGGGTTGGATACTCCCAAACAATGGGGTGTAATCTGAATTACATTCATCTGTGTATTCTTTTTTTTTAACTTTATTAAACTGTATGTATTTAACACATACAGTATCAAAGACCAAAAAAAACAGGTGTGCAGGTTGTCCATTTTTGTATCCCCCTTTTAAAGATTCCATGTCATGCTTTTCCGGTTATTACCCGCCCCTTGTGTGTTATGAAGGTTTGTATGCATGTAAACGGTCTGCAGAGTCAAAACCCCTCAAAGAACACCCTGTAGGGAGTAAAACTCTAACACAGTCTATGCTGCCCCAAAACGCCTCGTTGGAGATTTCTCCTTTTCCATTGTTTACTTCCTGGGTACTGTGACGTGTGAACACCCAGAGGCCACACCCTCTGCCAGCATTTCACGAAACAATGCTTCCCAAACCTTGCATCGATTCATGACGGATATGTGCAGCGTAGGGCACTGAAGAACGATGCAGTTCCTACTTTGTTTGGACCAGCGGGAGATTCGGGTACACAACCTGTAAGTATTCATTGTTGTTTGTGTATTTATGATGTTTAAAACAAACAAGGTATCTACCTCGACTGTTTAAATGAGTAAACTTTTTTTGGGGTACTACGTTGGGATCGCGGAGAAATGCTCTCCGCAGACCCATGCTCACAGCGTTATAAACCTTTTTCTTACTCAATATCAAGCCACACTTATTGTTTTTACTTCGGCTGTGAGTGTTTCTGTGTGCTCAGGATGAGTTTTGCTTGTTCTCGCTGTATCGCCGAAGCCTGTCCGCTCCTCGCAGCAGCTGCGAGCAGCAACAAGCCTCTCAACGTCCCGACCAATCAGAGCACACTGGGCTCACAGGGGGTGAGGAGCTCCAACAAGCCGTGTAGGACAGAGAGTGAATACACATACTATACAGAGATGCTCTATGAGAAACCAATGTGAGTTTGGAACATTGAACAATGTAAATCTATTCTAGTAGACCTCAACGATGGAATTATGATCAGTAGAAAGAGCCATGACATGGGACTTTTAAAACAATAATAGTACAAACACATTTAAAATGATAGACAAACAAATGGTTGAAATCACAGCACAAAACAACAACACATAAAAAAAGGTTGTTCAGTTAGGGAAGAGTACACAGTTTCAAACTTTCCATTTACGTTAAAAATGGTTGCCATGTCCTATAAAATGTACGAGTGGAGCCACCCAAAGTACACTTTATTTTCTCCATGTGTAGCAACTACATAAGTTCTTTCACCCACTGGACATGAGTGGGAGACGCCTCCTGCTTCCACCTCATAAGTATACGTCGCCTAACAATTAGGGAAGCAAAAGCGTTTGAATAATGTCTGGAAAGGACAATGTCGTTTCCAAACATCTGTGTATTTTTGGCAATACATATATATTGTTACATCAAAAAACAAATCTCTCCTGATTGAAATATGTTGTCAAGCGTATGGCATTGAGATGTAGAATTCGACTTGCAAAGATATGAACTAATCACTGAATGACTTTCATGAAACCTGGAACAAACAGCGTGCAGGATTGTGCTTCCTCTGATACGTTATCAGGCGTTTGTAAATGGTTAATCGTTCTTTTGTCCGCTGATATCTCAGCGTTAGCAGCAGCTGCTCCACAGTGATCTTTGATGCATTAAATAATGTAGTAATTAGTAATTAGTTTAGCCATACATCACATTTCAACAACAAGGCTTCACAATAACATAAAAAAACGTTGTTCTGGTTATAGGGATGGGTATTGTTAGGATTTTATCAATTCCGGTACCGGTACCGGTACTGCTTATCGGTATCGGTATTTTTCGATACTCTTATCGATACTTTTCAATAATTTGGTGCTCAAAATTATAGACATGAATACAAGATGTGAAGATTAAACAGTAATTGTATTGTAATTTTCTTGCAGAAATAACTGTATAACTTATACATTAGCTTCTCAGGAGCAATGAAAGGCCAAATTATTATAGGTGTAGGAGCTCACATTAACACACTGTCAGTGTTAATAAACTAAAAAAAGACAAGGTGATGTGCCTGCAAGACTTCACTCAGGTAAACTCAACATATTACCCGTGCGCAGCAGCTAACCTGCCTGCGAGCCTTCGCTCAGGTCACATTTACACACGGCGCGGCTGAAGCCCGCTAGCACTAGCAGTATCGCGAGCACCGTTTTAGATTCAATGAGTGTCTCGTTTGCAAAGGCTTCATTAAGTTGCTTGTGTTACCCCCTTTACACGCAACTAATTGAGTACATAGATTGCACCTTGCACTATCGCCACTACATTTTTTTAAAGTGCACTCAGACCTTCGATCGCTTCGCTCTGTCCGCCATGCCTGCGGGAGTCTCTCAACAATAATAAGAGCGCTGTTGAGAGACATGACGAGTGGCATTTACAGTGGCCAATCAGAGGGTTCTCAAACCGGATACATCACACGGGATGGGGGTTCCCAACCAACCAGAATGGTTTAAAGTTAAACTAAGGAAGTAGACGTAACACATACCGATAGCAGCACCGTTTGTCCAGCGGCTTAACGGTATACCGATACCGTCCAATCAGGTACCGGTATTGACTTAGTACCGGTTCTCGGTACCCATCCCTATCCGGTTATAATAAAATGCCATAAACATTGTTTCTTAAAACAGACGTTGAAGAGCGATATAATAGGCATTCAAAAAGGCTTGAATAGAATATGATGGGTATAAAATACAAAATAAAAGTTACAGATATGTGTAAGATATTAATAATTATTTGATTTAATAAAAGGCAGCGGCAAGTATTTTAAAATAAGCTCTTCCTTTACCAGTTGCACATATTGCATTTCAATATGTTGTATATAATATATCTAACATAATATAATCACCGTCTGTGATTGTGATTTCTTTGATATGTTATCAAGTGTTTGTGGTTAATCATTATTTTTTCTCAGCTGATATCTGAGTGTTCGCAGCAACTGCTCCACAGTTTTCTGCAGTCATGTTGTTCATCACTGCTCTTCTGTTAGCGTTGATCTCTCAGAGTGTCTGGAGCAGGAAGTCAGAGCCGTCGCTCCATGAGTCCGACGGAGGGTTATTCAGAGGATCCGACAAGTATGACTTTGCTGTGGAAGTTGCTGCTGCAGGAGAGGAGTGTTTCTGGCACTTTGCACACCAGAGTGGAAGCTTCTACCTGTCCTACATGGTGAGAGCTTTTACGGTTAACCTGCACTAATGACTGGTTTTTTAAAATATATTTATTGAGCATTAAAAGTACAAAATATCAACTAGTTGTTAATTAACATAATAATAATAATAATAATACATGTTATTTATAGCACTTTTCCTGGAGCTCAAAGCGCTTTGCAAGCAAGTAAAGAAGATAAATAACAACATACATATTAGAGTCAAACTACTAGCTTATTGTTTATGAACAAGTACCTAATTTTGAGTTATTTTGACACAATTAACACTTGTAGTTGGATGTTACATGTTACATAAGAATAGACCGTATTTGTTAGGTGTTATTATGGGAGAATTACTATTCTTGTGGTACTGCTGCCTTATTAGGTCCATATTGAGCATATTAAGACCTAAACTAATGTACAAGAACTTCCTTGCTTGCAATAAATCACTAATTAGAGGGTTATTGAGGAAAAACTCTCGATAGATAGATAGATAGATAGATAGATAGAGGGATAGAGGGATGGATAGATAGATTTCTGGGAGTTTGTTCCAGATATATGGAGCATAATAACTGAACTTGGTACATTTACTCTAGTGCAAATTACTGTATGTACTTTTACTTTAAGTACATTTGGATGCTGACACATTGTAATTGTACTTAAGAGACTGAATGGAGGACTTTTAATTTAAAATGTACTTGTGGTATTTGTACTTTAGTTTAATATCTGAATATCTCCAGGCTTATCACTCTGACTGTCAAGGTGAACCCGTTTGACTTTGAAACATGTGATCAGGATCAGTGTTCCCATACCGGCAGAAATACTGATAACGTGTCAAAAAGTAAAAAGTCATTCAAGGTGAAATACAAAAGGATTAGCATAACAATGTACTTTAAGTGTTGTAACTTGTGTATTAGGATGTCAACAACCTGGTGGAGTAAAAGTGGAATAATTTTATAGCATAAAGTGGAAATACTCCAAGATTCGAAGGTTTTGTGCAAAAAAGTCCACATTGCTGTATTTGTACTTGTACTTCAAAGGCTCTGAATACAACTCGTGGACTTGTTTAATATGTGCTCTCAGGTGCAGTGGGTGACGGGGATAGCCATCGATCACCGGCTGTTTGTGACGGTAAACTCACCGCAGGGCGACCTCATGGTTTCCGAAAACGCCCCCGTCGGTCAAATGAACTTCCAGACCGAGGTGACAGGTAGGACCATCAGAAAAAATGTCATACTATACTGACAGACGTGTGTATCACAGCATCCAGGTAAAGACTACTAAATAATAAAGGAACTACAGCACGGTCACATGACTTCACGTCACCACCGCTAAGCTAAAGGCGGCTAACGTTAGGCTATAAAGGAACTATGGCACGGTCACTGCTCATTCCTTTGAAAATATAACACGTCTATCCGTGTCATAAATAAATATAAGAGTGCGTGTCTGCATTGCTACAGAAAGATTACATTCCAAACCCAGGAATCAGCTCTACAAGCACATACCAACAAGCACAGCATTATTGTTTTTACAAGCAAGAATTACATATAGAAGTCTCTGAAGCTAATCACAGATTCCTCCCATCAGGTTTTTACCGGATGTGTCTCAGAAACCACAACCATTTCGGAGCCATCAGGGTGTTCGTGAACTTTGGCGTCATCTACGAAGGCTTCGAGGAGACGAAGATGGAGACGGAGGAAGGGGAAATAGCCCTCAACAACACTTTGTCCGGTATTGAGGTATTTCAATTAAAGTCTGTTCGGGATTTTGTACTTCATTTTGTTTGGCATGCTCCAATCAATTTAACTCCACAAAAAAGCTTCCATGCTTCTATTGGCTAGCGCTCCGACATTGTACGCGATAGGCTAAGGGGGTGGGACATCTCTAAGCGGTTGACCAATCACAACAGAGCCGGCCAGCTAACCAATCAGAGCAGACTGGGCTCTGGTTTCAGACAGAGGGTGAAAAGAGGTGCTGCAGCACAGACAGTATGAGAAAAATAAAGAGCTTTTTGAACATTAAAGCATGGAGACATGTCACAGTAGAAACACTAAATACAAAAAGAACTTATCTCTGACACCATATTACCCGGAATAATATGCTCAAACTTAATCCAAATCGCTCGTTTAAGAAACTAGCTGCAGCTATTGGATTAACTTTTTGGGTTAATTGTACCTTCAATATCATTAACATTAAAATATGTCTCTAAGTCAGGGGTTGCCAGGGATCTTTATGATAGAAAAAGGGGGCAAACGGTTTGGCTGATTTACTGATTTTTATACAATATATACAATGTTTGGTTTTAGGAGAGTGTGCAGAAGCTCCAGAATCAGATCTTCCACATGTGGCGTCATTACAACTTCGCCCGCATGAGGAAAGGGAAAGACCACTACCTCCTGCAGTCCATCTTCAACTACGTCACCTGGTGGTCGGCGACACAAAGCCTCGTCATCATCGTTTCTGGATATCTGCAGCTCTTCGCCATCAAAAGGCTCTTCAAAACGACCTCCGACGGACCGAGATGCTGAGAGCAGAACGTCCACACTTCTCCTAAATCACTGCTTCAACCCCTTTGCATGATTTCTACTTGTTAGATCAGACTTTAAAGGTCCCCTATTATACTGTTTTTCATCAATATATCACAGGTCTCAAATATATCCAGAGCCTGTCTCTGATTGGCTGAAACACCAAACAGATCATTGCAGCATTACCCATAATCCCCTCTGTTTCAGCCCTGCTTCCAAAGTGCTGATTCTCTGTCTGTTACTTTAGATGAAAATAAGGAGCCCCTCCCCACGCCCCTCTGAGAGATTTTGTTAGAAATAACTCAATGGTGCTCTAGGAGGAGATTCAGGTGATAAGGTGGGGGGGGGGGGGGGGGTACCTTGGTTGCTGATTGGCTAATGGTTACACAAGCCAAAACATCGTGATGACATAATAAAGTGGCCAAAATCTGATCAGCTCATTTTCAGACAGGTTTTTATAGAAATGGATCAAAAAGAGAGAGAATCTTTGTTCCTGAAACTTTCAGAGTCTCTTTCCACAGAGGGGACACATGTTGATGTAGAAGAGACATGAAGAAGAGGGGACACATGTTGATGTAGAAGAGACATGAAGAAGAGGGGACACATGAAGAAGTGGATTGTGCATAATAGGTGACCTTTAATTGATTCATGTTTGGAAAACACAAGATCCTGCAAGTTGGAGACTTAAACCCTAGCTGTTTTGAATGTGTATCCTCATGGGTGATTGAATGTATTTTGTGTCGCTTTATAAAAATGTCAGCGAAATGAAATGTTAAAAATGTAACGTTATGTAAAACACTTTACTGTGAAAGAGACCTCTATGCTGTGTTTCTGTGTTTTTACTCTTTTAGTCTTTTCTATTTGAACAAGTTGTGTTTTTTAGTACAATCTCAGAGTCCTTGAGCATGACTTATTTTCCTCTGCTTCTCAGGTGATTCCTTCGCTCAGCCGAGCTAACTTAGAATGAACACACATAGACAGTGTGCGTGCATCAGGTGAACACACCCTCATTCACATGATGCAAGCCTGCATCCTTACGTAGCACTACAGTGCCTCACAGTGGTACATAACAGTATTGCATCCCGATAGTACAGAATAGACACAATCTCTCTATACATACAATAACTGAGGACATATGTAAACATTTCCCTTAACACCCCCACTTGTTCTCAGGTTGCTGTACTCCAGAAATTTAAACAAAATAACAAAAAGAAAATGTGGACCTCCTCACACATTTTAAACTCCAAAATGAAATGAGTGGAATGATTTGATATTTGATGTGTTTTTAAGATTAGGCCCGCCAGCTGTGAGGAATCTTCCTCCGAATTCATGCGGATAGGTATGGGTTTTGAATGTTATTCCTGCAACCTCTCGGAAAACATATATGGAATTGACATCAATTAATTTGGTGAATGAAAGTTTGAATGTGCTTTTTATTATCACCGGTCATTTATGAGGAAATGCCTCTAAATTCTATCGTGAGATTTAAAATCACAACTGAATTGGGCAGTTGAAGTTACAATTTAATGTAACAAATAAAACTAAAACTGTGAAGTAGAGTTGCAGTGCCCTCATTGGTCATGTGCACGTTCGTGTGTGTTGGAGGAGGGGGCGGATTTTTTCCGGCTGCCTACTTTCAAATTCTAGCTCACTCGAGCTCGTTTCTCCATTCTTACCTACCCTACCTTTAAGTAGTGAGATTTGCATCGTTTTTCTCATTCATTTCAATGGGAGTTGAATTTGAACTAGACGAAATGCCAATTGCTGATATCAGAAATACAATTTGAACTAGTAAAAAATCACTTTTCTGATATCAGGAATTCACATTCTAACTAGTTAAAGGTGGGGTAGGTAATTTTGGAGAAACCAGCTCGAGTGCGCTAGAATTTGAAAATACACAGCCGGAAGAAATCTGTCACTTCCTTACAGAGCCCCTCCTCCAACACACACGAACGCGCACATGACCAATCAGGGCACGAGATAAGTTTGTGCACAGATGGAAGGCTGACAGGCAGGTAGGCCATCCAGTTATTTTATCTGGGCCAGTTAAAATGATTGGTCGTGCTTTTTACAGTACCACGGCTTCCACAGATGACATTTTTTTATAGATTTTTTCTCAAAGCACTTAAAGTATTCATTGCTATCGGGATGTTAAGAGCATTCCATGGAATATAACAAAAAGTGTATCTCGAGCCGGTTTCTCAAACGTACCTACCCCACCTTTAAAGTATATGATATCTGATATCCAGTGGTGTAGTCTACTTTTTTGTAGTGGGTATACTGTAATAATTGTATTCATCCTGTCTAGAAGCAACACCTCATGAACACCATCACACTTACTAATGCATAGACTAGTCTTGAGACTGGTTATGTGTTATCAACATGTCAATGTATTATAAGCATTTTTATGTGACTTTTAACTGCCAGAGACATTAACAATAAAAAAATAAAAGAATGAACAATGATGGAAAAAGCCCACTTATCTTCTAGGGTTGAACAATTAATCGACATTTTTATCAAAATCTCAATATGGCCTACTGCAAACACTGTCTCTGACACAGCTCTCACCAAATGTCCAACTAAATCCTGTCCACCCTTCTCCGTGAGCTCCTGGGCTATTTTGTGTGCTCTGGACGTCTCATGTCGTCTAGTCTTGTTTCTCAAAGAGGCCAGAGATGTTGATCTGCTTGAATCTGAGGACTGGATCTTAAAGTGCACCCACTCCTCAGACATAGACACTCGTTGTTCTGTGAGGACACCTGTTGATTTTGTAGCGCTGCAAAGAGCACAACCTGGAAATAAACAAAACCATGACTAATTAGCATAATACAAGTTTTTACCAATAATATCTGCAGAAAAGAGCCAAGATTTACTCAAAAGTATTTAATAAACTGCTTACAATATTTACATCATGGCTAACAAATGCATGAAAAGCAGATAAAGGGAGAAAAATGTTCCACTTTTTCAATAGCTACTTATTTGACAACTACTGATAACTAACATATAGTAATATAATGGTGCAAATGTTTTAAATGCACTTTTAACATGACCATGAATTAACTCTCATTTGCATAGTCATTGACTTTATGAATTTCTGTTGTTTAGATCAGCTTTCCTTTGCATGTGTGCTGACATGTACCTAACTTTCTGTCCCTCCACTCTAACCAAGGATGCCTGTTCTTACATTCCAGCTACTGTTACGTTAATGATAACCATGCTAATTCCACTTACGGGGTAAATTTGCGGTAGCGCCGGGCTCGTTCTCTGTCACCTTCAGGACAGCCGCCTGACCTGGCTCTTCTTCTGTAGTGGTAATAGGGGAAAACTTCGGAAAACATTAAAATATTTTCGTCTGTTTTCGTTTCATGTTTGCTTCCTGTTTAGCGCTCCGCGAACTTGAATGATGGAAGGATCAAATTCTGATAACGTTAGAGAAACGTGGGGTTTGTCAGAGCCGAACAAAGTGTGTTGCTGTTGCTTAGCAACAGGCCAAAGGCGACGGAAGCCCCAGACGTCCAAAAGTATTAACACAGAAGGGGGCCAAAGCGTGAAAGCGAAGTCACAAAATGATGTTGTTACGTATCATCGCTCATTTTTAAGAGGGCATACGGAAATCACTGGCATTTTCTAGTGGGTATACGGCGTATACCACCGTATCACGTAGACTACACCACTGCTGATATCCTCTAGAATTGAATAAAAGCTAAATCGGCTTGCCATATAGTTATGAATACAAATTGAATTGTAAATCGTAACAATTGAATTCCTGATATCATTTTTTTTATTTTTAACTAGTTCAAACTGTATTTCTGATATCAACAATTGGCATTTCGACTAGTTCAAATATAATTCTTGATATCAGAAATTGGTATTTTTACGAGATCAAATTCAATTGTAAATAGTTTTAATTTGTATTTCTGATATCAGAAATACAAATTACAACTAGTTAAAATTTAATTTAACAAGCTAGAATTTGCATTCTAGCTAGTTGAATGAAATGTTTGATATCAGAAATAAACATTGTTACTTGTAAGAATGGATTTTTTTATATCCTCCAGAAATGAATAAAAGCTAAATCGGCTTGCCATACCATTTCTCTATTCGACAGAGCAGGAGGAAAACAACAGGAGGAGTGTTAAAACCAGGCTCTATTATTATTTGGTCAGTTATATACTGTTCTGTCAGGAAGACTAAACGTCCGAGAGTCCAATACATGTGAACTTTTCCCCTTTAATGGTTTCGGAGCCTTCATAGCTACGTCCTCAAAATGGAGGGCAGCCTGTCTGAAGCTAGATGTTGTCAGAACTATTTGTTGTATTTAAGAACAATATTTGTTTGGCCCAGAAGTCCTCTGTAAACTGTTACATTCCATATTATTTCAAATGTGTTGCTTTCTTATCTGAAATTGTAGTCAATGTTAATAACTTAATGGAAACCTCAGATTTTTTAAACTTAGGATCGTGTTTAGTCAAGAAAAAGGTAAATGTGTGCATTTTATTATAAAGTTGTGTATATTTACAGACTGTTGTAAAAACTGAGAAGCTTATAAACATCAGGCTAACAACTAAATTAAAGATTTTTGGAGTTTTATTTTAATTGTAGTTATTAATTTAGAATGTTTGTCGAGAGAGAGAGAGAGAGAGAGAGAGAGAGAGAGAGAGAGAGAGAGAGAGAGAGAGAGAGAGAGAGAGAGAAGAGAGAGAGAGAGAGAGAGAGAGAGGGGGGGGGGGGGGGGGGAGGGGGAGGGAGAGAGGAGTTTCTTCCAAAGCTTTCTCTGTTTGCAAGGAACTATTTGTAAGCAGCTTGTTTCCTAACGGACACACCCAGCGGCGAGTCCTTTCAGGTGGAGCAAATCCACGGGAGCAACAGGTGATGAAGACTCGCTGTTGAAGGGTACTATACGTTATAACTATAGGTTATAACCCACTCCCCCTCATCACTCGTTGGTTTGGAACAGCACTTAATGTTGCGAGAACACGCAAACGGAGGGGTAGCGTGTAGGTGGCGGTTTGGAATTGGGCAAAAATCCATGGAGTTAAGAATGCTAGCGGAGGTTAGCTTACCGCGCTAGCTCCACATAGACGGTGACGGAACTTGACTACACAGCGTTCATTGCAGAGACCAATCGTTATCATTTGTCAGGGGGGAAAACCGTCAAAACACCTATCTGAATGGAATTTGCGGTGTTTATTGCTTAAGAAACGTCTGGAATATATCCCCCACGAAGCTAAGGATGTTAGCTTTCTAGCTCGAGACGGACGGGAACGTAGCCTAGCAACACAGCAGTCACTGGAGGAAAAGTTGCTGTGATTTGATAAAAACATGTCTAAAGTTGAAACGCTGAGAGCATTTGTCAACGAGCGGCTCACTGCAGCTGCTGAGGAGATATTCCAGCTGTTTGAGAGGACGATAGCAGAGGAACTGGAGTCAACTTTAAAGGAGAATCAACGACAACAGAAGCTACTGGACGCCCTTTTGAACCCAGAAGTCCGGCTACAAAGAACAGGTTTGTCAAGTGTTATTGTTTTTCAGACGTGGGAAGTAACTAAGTACATTTACTCAAGTAATATACTTAAGTACCATTTTGAGATACTTGTAAATACTTGAAACACTTTCCTTTTTATGCTGCTTTGTACTTCTACTCCACTACAGTTCAGAGGTAAATGGTGTACTTTTACTCCACTACATGTATTTAATCCCTTACTTTACAGATGTGGATGAATGATGTGAAATATAATCAAGTGTTAAATCAGACTTTAGTTCCACCTGGAGTAAATCCACAAGCTACCCTGCAGTATACAAAGTCATTCAAACTAGCTGCACCTTTACCAGCTTTGAGAACACTTTAATGATCAATCATTATAAAACATATCATATTTATTATTCTGAAATGGACCAATCTGCACAATGACTACTTTTACTGTCGCTACTTTCACTATATTTTTGATGGACTTTTACTGTAACAGAGTATTCATACACTCTAGTACAGGGGTATTCAACTAAAATTCAACGAGGTCCAGTTAGAGAAAGTCTCCACATGCAAAGGTCCGGAACATCAAAATGTCTAACTTGCTTCATGAATTAGTGTGATATATAGTGAGGTAGCCTGTAGCTTTATCAACGTCTGCATGTAATCAACAACTGACTGCCAATCAAATAAAGAAAGTACAATTAAAAAAAATATATATATATTTATTGTCAATTAACATTGAACGATACAGATATACTGTGGATATGTGTAATGTTCCTCTGGCTGCATTTATAAATAAAATAGATTTTGAAAATATGTGCATCTTAAAAGTGCTTACTTTTTGATAAATAAAATAAAGTGTAGCAGCAGCTTGAGTTTCCCTTTTTCTTTGTTAACCGTTTCACATCATGATTTAACAGTTTCAGACGATTATAGAACAATATCAGTCTTTACACACATCATAACAATTGAACAGTTTTAAAGTTTCTCTTTCTTTCCCTCTTATATTGCAGTCCCTCACTCACTTTTTTTAAAATTCAGTACGAGAATTGAGCTGGAGCTTGTCCTGCCAGGAGTTTGTAATTCTGGGCTGAAATGGTGTCAGGGCCATTCTCATTCACACATGCATGTGCTCATTGGTTAGCCTCGGTTAGTCTGCCCTGGAACCAGTGCTTGAATTGGAATAAAAAAGGTGCCAGTGCTCTAAATCAGCAACTGTTTCAAGTCAATTTATTTATACAGCCCAAAAACAAGTATTTGGCTCAAAATCATTGTATATCCTATAATGCTGGTGGGTTTGTCTCTTTACTGTATATTTTAGAAAGGCTCACTGTACTTAAACAAAATGACTCAGGGTGCCAAAAAAGAACTGCTATTTTTATAACATTTTATAACATTTTTTTTTAAATATTGAGGTTAGATGCATCAATCTGGTGCACTTTGAGAGCAAAATGAAGAGATATATGGATACCTCTCAACATCCATATGAAACACAACTGTAAGCAGATTAACTTTTTCTTTATGGATATAAAATAAACTAAAGCCTGACTCCTACTGGCGGCTGGTTAAATGACTCCTCGTCCCTGAGTACACTCACCATCTTTCAGCAGGAAAGGAGAGAGGGAATCAATGGAGCTGCCAGGGAGGACACAGGGGAATCCAGACGTTGGTCTATGGGATGTAGACGTAGCACTTTGTATGGAGAACTGAGAGAGAGAGAGAGAGAGAGAGAGAGACAGAGAGACAGAGAGAGAGAGAAACATTATATACTGTATGTGTTCATTATATCTACTATTTCAATATTATTATGTATTGTTTCATACTCACATTGTTAAAAAAGGCTCCAGAAGGCCTTGGGGACAGCAGTATCAGGGGCTGAAGCTGGACAGGCTCTTTCATCAGCACTTCTCCTTCCCTTTGCCAGCCACGACCTCACATACTTTTCTGGATTGAACTGTCCTAGCGGTGGTCCATTGCATTTGATAAAAACCAGACTGGACAGTCGGCTGACAGAGAGAGCATTCCTTTTTGCAGTAAGGATATCATTCATGCTGCTGAATGCCCGCTCACACTCACAGCGATGGTTCGGACTGCTTTTAGTAGAGGCTCCATGGCAGCAGGCGTACGGGATGCCCTGATTTCCTTGTATTCACGAAAGCCCTGAACAGTCTCTCTTCTGTCCACTTTCAGCAGTTCGCACAAACGTAGCACCTCTGCGTCTCCATACTGTATGTCTAACTCCTCTTCAGGCCAACTACCAGGATGGAGAACTTTTATGTCATGTATTAGCTGATTGTCCCGGGCCTCCCGGCCATGTAATGGGCTTTCTCTTGTGCTGACATGAGAGGAGGTTGTGGAAGTCATTCTGTGTCTCAGATTCTCTACCATACTGCGGAAAAACTGACCTGCATGAATCTGTACAAGCCTGCCATTCTCATGCAGGGCAACACCCTTGAAATATTTCTCAGCTAGAGCTCTATGAACTGTAGTCATATGTGGGCCAGGCATGGAGACCATGGATTCAAAAACTCGTATTTCTTGAGTTAGGAGCCTATCTGCTGTAGGCAGTGTCATCTCTCTTTTTTGGAGTTGCCGAGAGAGGTCGCTGAGCTCTGTGAGCGCATCATACATCAGTCCCAGATTGCTGACAAACGGTGCAGATGTGAGCACATCATCAAGGCCCTTGTACTTTGCTCTGTCTCTGGAATCCCTGCTCATGTCGTTTGCAGCATTTGAAAAGTGATCATGAAGCACTCTGTAGTTTTCCCAGACTGCTCTGATGCTCCTTTCACTTGAAGCTACCCAGCGGATGGACAAAACACGCCCGATCACCAGGAGACGCTGTCCGACTGCTTGTGCACACTGCGCTAACTGCCTCTGATTTTTGGGGGAGGCATGAAACAAAGAGTAGAGTTTATCAAAAAATATTTGAAAATGATTGACCCCTGAGACCTCCTTGACCACATCCCCAACTGCCAGCTCTAGTCGATGATTTGAGCAGTGCCACACAAACAGGCTTGGGAATTTACTACACAACTGGGTAGCAACGCCTGTTCTCTTCCCTAGCATTACTGAAGCCCCATCACATGCAAAAGAAACTAAACACTGACCTAAAAAGTCCTCGCTAAAATGTCTTCCAAGACACTCCATTAAAGCCTTTGTGATGTCATCAGCAGTTGTTCCATCCAACTCGATCAGCTCCCAAAAAAACGTTTCGGGCTCAGCATCAGCTAATGCTGAGCGTAGACACACAACAAGCACAGTTTTACCACTAATAGTGGTAGATTCATCGACCAAAACACAGTTTTCTTTTGTTTTCTATAATGTCTTTGGCCATTTTTGTCTTCAGCTCATCTGCTATGTGGTCGATGATTTCACCGCAGGTTTTATTAGAGTGCAAAACCCTGCCCACGTTCAGCCCGTTCAGTTTCTGCAAGTTCAAATCAATTGGCATGTCCGTGAATGGCCGGCTATGCTTTCCAATTTTATATGCCGTTCGAAAAACTCTGATAGTGGTCTCGTATTCTGATCTATGCATAGACTGCACTTGCTTTTGAATTGCTTCACGTGAAGCAGACTGAAGTATGTCAGCAGCTTTTACATGGGCTTGTGATTCTTTGTGTTCTTTGATTTTTTTTCTCAGGCTAGCTTGTTGTTTGCACTTCTCACTACCAAAATGAGACACTGCACACTCACCCCATTCAATCGAGAGTTTCAGTCCTTGTCCAGTGTGTTTTCCCAAATATTTCACCTCTTTACATATCCGACATCCCAGCTTTTTGTCTTTAACAATGAGCCATTCATTGATCTTGCAAAAATAGTCCACCTGGTCCCTTGTCCAGCAGTCAGGTGCATCGCTTTGCCCGGTGTTGTTGGTGGTAGTTACGCCAGCAGCAGCTAACGTTAGCGGGAGAGAAGGCTCTGTTGGAGCTAGTGCTACTGAACTTGGAGCAGGAGGGTCGACGAGAGAAGGCACAATTTCAGACACAGGCACAGCATTTTCTGTATTTGCAGTCGGGTCCTTGTCCGGCGACAACCGCTGTCTTTTCGCACTATTAAGCCACGTTAACATTTTTGAAATGCTAACGTCGTCGTTATGTGATGTATTTTCTGCTCTAGTCTATCGCGGCGGTGCGTCAGAGATGCGTCATGAGATGCGTCATGAGATGTCACCGGCAAATTTGTTGACATGCATCATGACGTGCCGCCGGCTGCCGGCGGCTGAGTACCGGCATTTTACTGAGTACCGGAGTACCGGCAAGGTGCCGGTACTCAGTAAGAAGTGCCGGTACTACAAGGGTAAAAATCAGAAGTGCCGGTACTGCGTACCGGTGAGTACCGGCCCAATTCAAGCACTGCCTGGAACAATATTTAGTTTTGATTTTGATCCTGGTCGACTGATCATATTGGGCTCTCAGTTCTGACTTGAGAGGGAATGTTTGGTCAAACACTTTGTGTTTTGTTTCATAGTGGCGTTTTGGCACTTTTAATGAGCGCGGTCTCTGAACAAATGAGACACACTGGCTCTGAGCTCCCAGTGGGCAGGATAAACATGAATGAGTCCACTCGGAGTTAAAAGCTCTGTTCTCTCTGTCCACTTTCCTCTTCTTGGAGAGCGCCATGTGTAATTATTTGTCTCTCCCTGTCTGCCGCTAACATGCCTGTTCACTCTCCTCTACGTCTTCTCTCCCTGTATCGCTAATTATTCTCTTCACTCACTTTCCTCTCCGCTTCTCTCTGCCGCGCTCTCATCTCTTCTTCTGTGTTTCTCTCTCTGTATCGCTCACTCGTCTCTTTCGCCCCCTGTCGGCGGCGGTTAAAATAGAATCACCCCGTCAAAATTGAAATCCCCAGGCCCTATTAATCTGTTAAATCCTGAGCCTGTTTTTCAGGTCTCAGGCTCGAAAATGACATTCCCAGAACAAATGACCCTATCTTCACTTCTAAAAGGGTTAAATTAATAATCTTTGTTCTCAAAGTAATGATAAACCTGTGAGCTGTAGAAAAGTCAGAATCAATATAGATGTTTTTTATTTTAAAGAAAATTCAGATTGAACATAGTAAAAGACTGTAAATTATAGTGTCCGTCCCAAAATTCTTTTTTTCCTTATAGTGAAAACCAGGGACATGCACAGGTACGGGCTAATGTTGCCCGGGCAACGGCCTGTTTGCAATTTTTGTCTAACCTGCCCCTCTGGAGAGAGTGAGAGGTTTTTTTTTCTTTTCTGTTGTGGCCGAATAAACATGATGAGCCCACAATTGGTATTGTAGCGTCTCGCTATGGGAAACACACCAAGTCAGCGCTTTCATCTGCCCCCAGTCACGTGACTTTGTTTACAATCTGACGGCTGGAAGCAAAGGAAAGCCCTCTGAGTCCGGCCTTATATGGTTATGGTGATCATACCAAATGCCCGCCTGGCTTTGGTGGCCAATTCCCGGGTCAATCTTTCCCCGTTTTTTAAATATGCTGTTAAGACCACATCTAGTGTCGGATTTTGGAAAATTGATTTTGAATTTTCTCATGGCAGTTAGACTAGGGGACAAACCAGGGGACTTTACTTCGTCTTGACACCGTCGTTTATTTACAAAAAAACACCTAATTATTAGGGGTGTAGTGGTATACGTACCCGTACCAAAATTATTCGGTACGGGCCCTTCGGTTTGGTACACGTGTGTACCAAACAAATATAACGTTAAACGTAAAAAATAGAGAACGTGAACAACTTTTTTGGAAGTAATCTCCGGTGCTGCGTCTCAGCATTCAGAGTCATTTGCTCACATTGGGTTCAACGCGTCATAGAGCGACCAAGTCATTTCATTGGACGAGAGGCATACTATGAGAGCTGGTCACAGGGATACGTTCAAAAATAAGTCAGTAATTTGAGGAAATGGCTAACGCATATAAAGTTGAGCTCTAAAATCCTCCAGCATCATTGAAGTCTCCGGTTTGGGAACAATTTGGTTTCGCAGTTACGTACAAGGATGACGGACAAAGACAGGTGGACCGAACCAAAGCTGTTGTCGGCATTGTTCAACTAAAATTGGTTACGCGGCTGACAATACATCAAACTTGCACACTCATTTGAAAAGGCATCACCCGAACGTGAATATCACCGGTACCAAAAGAAAACAGACTGAAGTGCAAACCCAACTCCCGCTAGCATTTAAGCCTCCACCACTCGCAACAAGTTCAGACCGAGCCAAAGCTATTACAAACGCCAAATATCCTTATGTTGCCATGTTAGCAAAGCGCTACCTGGCTGTATCTGCTACCTCTGTCCCTCGAGAGGGTGTTCTCCACAGCAGGAGACATTGTTAGTGCCAGCAGATCTGACCTTTCAGCAAGCAATGTGGACAAGTTCATCTTTCTTTAAACAAACATGAAAATACAATGACAAGCAAGTCCTAATGTCAAACTGGCTGCTTAGGTACTAGTACAGTACTGTATTTGAGTGAATATTCACAGTTTAATAATAATTAAAAACCCAAAACTAATAGTTTGTTTTGTGAGTACTAGTACAGTAAAGTTCAAATACAGATTATTTAGGTTCATCGAAATGCTACACCTTAATGTTTATTTTATTATATTTTGTATTTATTTGAGTGAATACATTATTCACAGTTTAATAATAATTAAAAAAAACAAAAACATATGTTATGTTTTGTGATAATTGTTTCTGCTGTACTGAAAACGTACCGAACCGAACCGTGACCTAAAAACCGAGGTACGTACCGAACCGAAATGTTTGTGAACCGTTACACCCCTGATATATATTTATTTTATGTTTCAGGGGTAGACATTAAGGGTAAAATGCCACTGGCTCTCCGGGCCGGTGTAATTGTATTATCACTGGCCCCACCATTGTAACCGCTGGCCCGGAGCATTCGTCCAAAAAAAATCGACTTATAATGAAGAAAATTAACACATTTGTTGCAATAGTAATTTATGCACTAACTACATTACTACTTGTTCCACAACATTTGAATCATCAGTTCTTCCTCACTTTCCTCAGTTTATTAAAATAATGATATTGTGGTCATTGCTAAAAAAAATCTGCTATTATGAGTATTATTATTTGTATAATGAACTTTCTGTCTTCCTGTCATCAGGAGTTAGAAATGTAATGGCTATGTATTAGATTAGATTAGAACCTTCCCTATAGATTTATATATATAAGATTTCCCTATAGCCAATACCTTTATATTTTCTACTCTTCACTTACTTGTCAGCATAGGTCGGCAGAAGACCTTGTTTATATTGGCATCATATTGAGAGGTGCAGTGACGCATCCTAAAACCAGGAAGTAAGCTGCTGGTTCCCTCGACAAAAAAGCAATGGGATTTCTCCATAGGGTTTTGGAAAATAGCTGGAAATAAGGTCTGTGGAAAACAAACCTGTTTGATAAATGCACGTTTTGTTCAGCCGGATAATATCCACATGTCTACACTACTTTTATCATTTTATAATCATAAATCTAATCGATAGATTATAAAAGGGTTTTAGGACGCGTCACTGCACCATTAGAAAACAATTCCATCGATCAAGCTGGCTGAAACTTTCTCTCCCTCTTCTTCTCATGCTCCCTGTCACTCCTTTCACTCCTCCGGTGACTTTCTTTTATTTGAAGATTGTTTTTTGCCGGGCGCTCACGGGCAAACGGGAGCCTGCTCGCGCTGGCTCTGCAGCAAACAGCTGTTTACTTTTCACCCAACAACGACAACAGCCTCACGAAACGCTATGTTGTAGCGTTAATAAACGAAACAATTTAACTAAATTGCAAGTCAAAATACCAATACCACAGGACAATTCTTTTTTTTTAAAGCAATATTTTTAGTGGCCCGAGCGGGCAAGTGGAAAATACGTTATGCTGGCCCGGGGTGTAAATAGTGCTTCCGGGCCAGCGGGCCATTTAAAATGTCGAGCCCTGTGTTTTGTGGTGATCTTTTCTGCTGTACCGAAAACGTACCGAACCGTGACTTAAAAACCGAGGTACGCACCGAACCAAAATGTTTTTGAACAGGTACACCCTTACTAATTATACTTGTTGTGCTTCTGTCTTTCTGTGTCTTTTCATCTGTAAACTCCCTCAACGCTCGCTCTCTTTTCTTGATCGCCCTCTCACGGAGAACACTTCACTGTCCCGCTTCATCGTAGGATTTCTGCCACGTCTCTACTTCAGTTTGACCATCTCTGTTTGTTCTGTTACAGCTAAGTTTACTCTTGTTTGCATTTTGTGGGCTATTCTTTGTGTGCCTATTGTGCCTAGTCGTGGTCCCTTTAAGAATCAGGATGACATCATCAGATGGGTGTGTCAGGTGATCATTAGAGAGGAAATAGGCAAAGCATGGCTCTGTGAGCAATGTGTTATTGTTTGTTAGAAATCCAGCTAGACTATCGAGTTCATTTTGATTTATCGTACGATAAGTCAATTAATTTCTTATCGTGACAGGCCTATGTATACGAATAGGATAATAAAACACTGTGAAAGGAGAATAATGAATGACATATATATGAAATAATATGACAGTAAAATAACAGTAAAAAGTTGATGTTTTGTTATAATAAAGTTGTGTTTAATAGTTATTGGTTATGTTTATATTATTGTAACGTATACTGATATCTATCCAATCGGTGTTGAGATTTATTTTTATATTTGTATGGTATTTGGTTATTCATACTTGTGTACATATTCTATATATTAGTATATATTACTTCTGCATCCAACCTCTTTGTTTTCAAAAGTGGTTGGGACACTTCTTTTAAATCAAACTATATTGCGCGCCACCCTTTTTTTGGTACACAGTAATGTCGTTACTATTATCTGGCAGCACCTGCTGTGTAGAGAGGATTCACAGTCAGACTTCAGACGGTTTGGTAGGAACCATTATATAAATGTGTGGCGAATGATCTCTGTCTTTCTTATAGAGTCTTGACAGTGCATGACATTAAGGATTTTGGGAGATGGCCCTGTTGGCCATCTAAGCTAATTTACAGATGGCCCTGAGCCCACCAGAGATTGCCCTGAAAAATGCGTGGGGACGAAATGCCACGACGGGTTTGGGGGGCCTCCCCCTAGAATATTTAGATTTTTGCAGGTCTTAGATGCTGTCTGGTGCATTCTCTAGACTGAATTATAAGATGAACCAGCACAATATTATATTGTACAATTTCAATTTTATTCTTCATTTCACTTGTTTGTTTGTTCTTGTTTGTGTTTGCTCTCTTGCATGTCCTGCATAGCTATAAGAAATACTTAAGTTGTTGGTCAAGACACTAAAGTAAAAAAAGTAGAAAACATTACATTCAGTTGTAACTGCCAAAACAAACATTATTTACACTATTATGGCCCCTGTTAAAAATGTTTGTAATGTTATCTACTGTAAGTTGGTCGAACAAATGCCTCCTCCCCCGGACGCTGACCGAGCAGACCCGAGCAGCAGTCGAGAGGAGCCGAGCGCATCCGCGAAGCATACAAAATGGCGACGTCAGAGTTCCCGTTGGCCGGCAAATCTAAATCTCTTCGGTCAAAATAATTTCCCTTTAGCACAATACCGCTTCAGTTGCGCCACTTATGTGACAGACAAGAAGAGTATGTGACAGACAAGAATAGTCAATTCTAATGTCTAACACTTAATGTGGAGAAAGAGATGTCCTGTATGGGTTGATTGTGCGTTGATCTGTTGGTAATGCCTCGGGGTTCCGGTGGGCATTTAAATAAATGCATAATGCTGCGCTATACTTTGTGGCCTCACCCAGTTGCATAGCGACACTTATTGTTTAGGTGTCTTTTAATAAGCAGGTAGTCATATCATTAGCTAGAACTAGCTGCATCTGATTGATATGGACATAAACGCAGGTGAAGTCTAATCTGACGGGAGAGAGAGATCAGCTGCTGCTGACGAGTCGACACGCAGCGCTGCATGATCACATGCAGCGGTGAGCGGACAAAACACACACTTCAGGTTAGAATATCACACGTAGCTTTTAATTACCTCTCAAACTACCGTAACTAGTTATAGATGTTTAGTTTTACTGTCGGGTCACTCATTACTGGATCCGTGAGCTGCTGGCATAATAGATTGCCCGATCGGGCAACCAGCAGGTGAGGCTTCATTGCCCGAGCTAAATACTAGATGGCCCCGGGCCATTGGGCAGCCCTTAATGTCAAGCCCTGCTTGATCACGCCCGTTCTCCACAGTGATGCAAATGCACACGCACATGTTGTGAAAACTATGTTTACAAACCAAAGCCCTGCAGGGGTCTGGGGGATTATTTTTTAACATGTCAAGTACGCATTCTTGTTATCTTTCACAATAACACAAAGCAAAAAGACAACGTTTACTTAAGGAAACGGGCCAAACAACATTCCTGCATGTTTCTGAGTCATTTGAGAGTCAGTAGAGTAAGGAGGCTTTTTTTTTTTTTTTAAAGCTGCAAAGCGGGATCAATTTTTTTTTTTTTTAACATTTTTAAAGTTTATTAACATCTTGACACTAAACCAGTGTTTTTGTTTATTACATTTCTTTGTGCACGCTCTTTCTCAGAACATTTATAAGTTGTGCTTTTAAAAAGTGGTGGGGACAAAATTGTCCGTCTATGGTTGTCTGACGGATTACGTTCTTTCAGCATATTAAAAACGATGTATCTCAAGATGCGTTGGAGTTAAACTGAAGGGGGAAAGGTTCTGGACCTCCTTGGTCTTCCATGGTTTCCTATTGTTGTAAACACAGACACATTTGTTGATACAGACATTTTCAACACAGGACCTGATGCAGAAAAGTTCTTATGAGGCGTATTCCTCTTTATCAGATCAGAGAACATGTCCCGATGTTTGCATTCATATATTTGTTTTGCAGACCCTCTCTCCGACCATGTTTTGAACCATGTTCACAAACACATTTATATCTATTGGTTATATAAGAGTAGACACTAGGGCTGGGAATCACCAGGCTTCCCACGATACGATACTATCGAGATACTTAAGACACGATACGATAGTATTGTAATTCTACGGTATGCTAAGTATACGATGCGATATTGCAAATCTCATGGCTCATATCCATGTCCGTCTTCCCTTCCTGGTTAAAACATGTATTTGCAATATGAATAGTTTATTTAAGTAACCGGATTTGTGTTCTTTGAACCTGAAAAGGAGATGGCCTTGTTTTTGTTACTTTCCTTGCAATTGTATACATGTATTAACGTAACTTCCTGTTTTATATACGACCATCTTTCAGAGGGATATGCTACAGTTTATATGAAAACATATCGATACTTGGCATCCGTGTATTGATACAATATCGCCACACAAAGTATTGCGATACTATGCTGTATCGATTATTTCCACCACCCCTAGTACACACAGTGGGGGGATTTCTCATTAAATTGATAATAAATGATTGAGTGTTAACATGAAATTGGAGTCATCTAACACGTCTGCATTCATGTCATTGATCTCCACAGATACCCAGCAGCAGGAGTGTAGCCTCAGTGTTGTAGAGGAGGACCCAGAGCCCCCCCACATTAAAGAGGAAGAGGATGAACTCTGGTCCAGTCTGCAGATAGAGCAGGAGGTGGCTGATACTTACCTCCCTTTCACTTCTGTGAAGATTGAAGAAGAGGATGAAGAGAAGGCTCAGTCCTCCTCACCGCTTCATGAAATCAAGACTGAGAATAACCGAGAGGTAGAGAAAACAGAAACTGATGAAGAGGAGTGTGAAGGATCAGATCCAGATGATCCTTTACAACCAGCTACTCAATACACAAGTTCACACTCTGAGTACGAGACTGAAGACAGTAGAAATTGGGAGAAACGGCAAGACAATGAAGTACCCGGAAGTGGCATTGAGGGTGAACATGGGTGTGCTAGAAGCTTTGTGCATGAGGGGAATCTGCAGAAACACACTGGAGAGACACTTTATAGTTGCACCTTCTGTGATTTCATATCTGTGAAAAGGTCAGGTTTGACCAAACACCTCAAAGTTCATTGTGAAGCAAAACCTCAAAGCTGCTCAGTTTGTCAACAAACATTTAAAAGGAGAAGTGAGTTGGTGTCGCACATGAGAATCCACTCAAGGGAGAAACCATTCAGTTGTCCTGTTTGTGGTAAAGGTTTCACATACAAGTCTATTCTGAATAGACACTATACTGTCCACACAGGGGAGAGACGAGTCAGCTGCTCAGTTTGTAGTAAAACATTCGCAACAGGAGACAATCTGAGAACACACCTGATCCTCCACACAGGGGAGAAACCATTCAGTTGTCCTGTTTGTGGTAAAGGTTTCGCATACAAGTCTATTCTGAATAGACACTATAGTGTCCACACTGGGGAGAGACGAGTCAGCTGCTCAGTTTGTAGTAAAACATTTGCAACAGTAGGCAATCTGAGAACACACCTGGTCCTCCACACAGGGGAGAAACCATTCAAGTGTAAGGTTTGTGGTAAAAGATTCGCAGAAAGGTCGAATCTGAAAAAACACTCAACTATCCACGATGGGAAAAAACCATTCAGTTGCACAGTTTGTGATAAAAGTTTCACATACAAGTCAATTCTGAATCAACACGTCCACCTCCACACAGGGGAGAAAGAATTCAGCTGTTCAGTATGTAGTAAAACATTCGCAACACGTGGCAATCTGACACAACACTCAATTGTCCACTCCGGGGAGAAACCGTTCAGTTGTACGCTTTGTAGTAAATCCTTCACCCAAAGATCAAATCTGAGAAAACACTTGATTGTCCACTCGGGGGTGAAACCGTTCAGTTGTACGCTTTGTAGTAAATCCTTCCCCCACAAATCAAGTCTGAAAAAACACTTGATTGTCCACACGGGGGAGAAACCATTCAGTTGTTCACTTTGTGGAAAACACTTTGCACAAATGACAAATCTGACACAACACTCAATTGTCCACACCGGCCAGAAACCATTCAGTTGTACGGTTTGTGGGAAAGGCTTCTCCCTGAGGTCCAATCTGAGACAACACGCAACTGTCCACGCCGAGGAGAAACCATACAGCTGCTCAGTTTGCAAGACAGATTTCACTCGGGCGTTCAAATTAAATAAACACAAGTGTGCTGGTGAGAGAAGCAACATAGAGTGAAGTTGCAGAGATGTTTTTCACGTTTTTCATGCTGCAGATATGTTTAATAGAGTTGTGTAGTGTAGAGTCCTAAAACCCCGAAGTGAGTTAGCATTTTACCACTTCCTGTTCCCTCACCTCAGAGCCAATGGGTTTTTTGAACATGTTTTCTTAGAGAGCGCCATGTGTAATTATTTGTCTCTTCCTGTCTGCCACAAACACGCCTGTTCACTCTCCTCTCCGCTTCTCTCCCTGTATCGCTAATTATTCTCTTCACTCACTTTCCTCTCCACTTCTCTGTTACAAAAATACGTCTTCCCTGGACCGCTCTATGGTGTTGGGTTATACATGCTGTGTGAGTTGAGTGTAAATAAAGAATTACAGAAATTCAACCTTCATGGTTTTCTTGTTTTTACTTCGCTTTTACTTTACTAGTTAGTTCAATCAACAGAGCAGTACAAAGAATAATGGAAATGTAATTACACACAGTTATGTTAATGGAAATATTATTTAGTCTTTGCAACCATTTACATGCACTAAAACCTATAGAATACACTAGAGGAGAGGGAAAACCCCAAAAAGCATGATAGGGCCTCTTTAAGACACATGTCCTTTTCTTATGATCACTTCTCAATTCAACAACTTATATTCATTACACGCTTAAGGAAATTAGGTTTTGAATTTGATGGATGTAGAAATTAATAGCGTTGGTGGAGCAGTCTCTCTTTTTAAATGAATCTCTTCTTGGAAATATATATCAGTGATGCAAATTAGTCGCTTTTCGGCGCCTCCCGCTTTTTAACGTTGATTTGGGTGACTTGTGTAATTCGTGGAGAACCGAAGAGTTTTCGTTTTGGGGGGGGGTGGGGGGGTCCGTCAGTCCGTCCGTCTGACTGACGGACAACTTCAAATGAGAAGAAGAAATCTAGATCGCAAAATAATTAAACAAGCGAGTGCCTCTTTTTCCTGGCCAAGGACAGGTTCCATGAACACAACACGAGCAAAACGTGTCGTCACGTGGTTATGTCTCGTCTGAAAGGAGTGTTGTGCCGCTCCAGCTCTTCAAATATTGCAGTACCCATAAGGAGCCATACACATGCCGCAGTGTTTGCGAGGCTGTGTCTTTAGTTGTAAGCACAGTGGCGATATGTTGTTATTAGCATCTGGTTAGCTAGCTATGCTAACGAATTTAAAGAGCTTTTCTACAACCAGGTGGAAGAGAGCTCTCCTGAGAGGCTCAAATAACCTCAGCTCAGTGAGGTTAAGGCACACCTTGATATGATCATTATAATTATTAATGAGACATTAGAGACTAAATGAAAAACAGGTATAAAATACTATATGACAGTAACAAAAAAGTTGTTAAAAATAACAAGAATAGAGTTTAAAAGGGGAGTGATTTGTAAAATATCCCAAAAGAAAAATCTGCTTCTGTTATGCCCCTAATATGGGGAAAATATAAGACAAAGGAAACAGAGACGATGTTAGCTTGCTTCAAGTCTTATGTATTATGCCCGCCAACAACATGGTACACATAGCACGCTGTATAATACAGAACATGGATTCTTGATATAAAACAACAACTAACAATGCGCGTACTGCAAACATACATCCAATTTAACACACAAGATGTCACTTTTTAAATGCACAGTACAAACATACATATCCAAATTAACACCCAAACTCCCCTTCTTGGAGCTAAACTACACTATCATAGCTAGCTGCGCTAGCATAGCTAACGGCGCTCGCAAAGCTAGCATACACAGCTACAACAATTACAGAACCTAGAGAAACCCTCCAAAAATACCTCTAACAACTATCACTATTCACATTAATATTATACACAGTCAGTCTACATATATAACGTTTCTCACGGATGAACTCACCTAATATGGGGAAAATATAAGACAAAGGAAACAGAGACGATGTTAGCTTGCTTCAAGTCTTATGTATTATGCACCCGCGGCAAGCAACACGCGCCCTCTGCTGGACAGACCCGGAAGGTCATCAACCATGACTTATATCTATTACACACTCCCCTTCAAAACAGATGTCGTCCCGACATTCTAATCCACAATATTATGCCTACATGTCAGCAACATCTATAACATTTATTAAACACATACCACGCTCACTGTTCAGTCTGGCAAAAGTGCACACACTCAATTTACACATTTAAGCCCTTGGCTTAGTAGAAAGTCCATCATTGTATGACAAAAATATGTTCACAAGCTCTCCGTTTGTTTTTGTTTTTTACAGTCCCTGAATGTATGTTGTGTGTGTGAGTGCTCTACTTCTTGCTGCATATGTGGCCAGAAGAAACGGTCTCGAATATGCATTATTTCAGGCTAAACATGTTTAGTACATTTACCTATAAAGTGCAATGTTACAGTCTGGAACTCTTTTCATACATTTGATTTTGACCTCCTTTGTCACACATAGTTTCAACATAGTCCGTTGCTACCTTGTTAACAGTTCTGCCTGTGCAGCATGTCCAAGTGAACTACACTCCTTTAAAACAGGTGAGTGAGATATGATTGACTGTAACAGTGTCATGTAATGATATATTGTGTGAAAACACAGCCCATAAATGTATCTCATGTCAACAATCACTTTGAATGTGACCTCTGCCGTCCATTTTCCTTTTTATGTGTTCTTTGAGTGTAATGTATGTGCATTTACTCAGTTCAATGGTGTGCAATGTCACTACCCTCATATCCATAGTACTGCTGAAAGTGGTATGGCGGTACAGTGTGTGTCCATGGCACCTTTAAGTTTGTATGCAGAGGTGGTGCTTTTATGTTGTAGCAGGCTGGTGAGCCAAGCCTATCATATGTGAAGACCTTTGGTCGTCTGCATTGTCGTCGATGCCCTTGAAGCTCCTTACTACTGGGGTCACTTTGAGCAGGTGATGGGACAGCATTCTCCACAGGTAGATCCTCAACGTAGCTGTTTTCAACGTAGCTGTCATTCTCCACAGGTAGATCCTCAACGTAGCTGTCCTCCCCCTCCGGCAAGTACCCAACTTCGTGTGCCATTTCTTGTTCTTTCTCTGGCTCAGCTGACAGGTTTTCCTCAGAGTGTATGCATTCAAGCTCCACAGGTGTACTAGTGCACGCAGGATTCACTGTCTCAGGTGGGCATGGATTTGATTGCTGCTTAAGTGGTGCTAGATAATACTCATCATCCTCTTCCTCCTCCCCTGTTTGCTCCGCTTCCTCATTTCTCTCCACACTCTTTCTCTTTGCACGTGGCTGTACTTGAGTTTCCAGCGGCAGGTTGTCAGATGGGAGGAGAAGATTACGATGTAAAACCCTTGATCTCCCTGTCCCTCTCTCAGGTCTGAGTTCATAAACAGGGATATCTTGACTCACTTGACGCACAACTGTGTGAATAGCATCTTCCCAGTGATTTCTCAGTTTGCCAGGACCACCGCGAGGTGTCATGTTCCTGATTAATACACGATCACCAGGCTGTAATACTGAGCTTCTCACCTTACTGCCATAATGTGTCTTGCTTCTCATAGCAGCTTTGTGAGCATTTTCTCTTGTGATCTCGTATGCCTCCTCCAGGCCCTGCCTCCACTTTTCCATGTAACGATGATGATTACTGTCCCCTTGCTCCACGGTCAAGTCGAACAGCATATCAACTGGCAACCGTGGAGAGCGTCCGTACAACAGGTTGAAGGGTGAGAAACCTGTTACATCACTACGAGTACAGTTGTAGGAGTAAATCAGTTTATTTAGTGAGTCTTTCCAGTTAGTCTTTTGTCTCTCTGTGAGGGTCTTTAACATCTGGAGTAATGTTCGGTTAAACCGCTCGACCTGTCCGTTTCCTTGTGGGTGGTAGGGAGTGGTTCTCGACCCAGCAACTCCACTTTACTTTTTCAATTGTGTGAACAATTGGTTTTCAAATTCACCACCCTGATCATGGTGTATTCTTGTCGGAAAGCCGAATCTCAGCACATAGTCGTTAAAGATTTTTTCTGCAACTGTTTTTCCTGATTTGGAAGTCGTGGCGTAGGCCTGGGCAAAACGTGTAAAGTGGTCAACAATTACAAGAATATATTCATAACCACCCTTACATTTTTCAAGGTGCAAGAAATCAATTGAGACAAGCTCAAACGGTTGAGTGGTGACAATGTTCGTCAGTGGCGCTCTTGTCTGACGGCTTGGTTTCTTGTGCTTGAGGCACACACATCTCCTCATGACATAATCTTTGATTTCTCGTTGCATGTAGGGCCAGTAAAACCGGTCCCGTACCAAAGATGTAGTCCTGTCTGCACCTTGATGGCCCATTTCATCATGGAGCTCCTTTAATACTGTACTTTTGTGCTTTTCTGGAAGCACAAGCTGTGTTCTGTTTGAAGTTTTCCTGTACAACACTCCACTCTCATTCATCTCCAACTTGTCCCACTCTCTTAGCAGACATAAGATTTGTGAACTGAGTTGTTTGAGTTCTGAGCCTGATGGCTTCTTTTCTGCCAGCTTGTACTGAATCACTGCTCCAACATTGGGATCATTTCTTTGGTCATGTTTGATCTGTCCTATTGTCAATGGAATGATGGATGCGTCTACAGTTAATGCTGCACAACTTAATGAGACACCCATGGACCATGACACACTGGATTCATCCTGGTTCTCCACTGCTTGTGTAGCTGCTCCAATCACATCATATGACATTTCCTCTGTACACTCATCCATGAATACTTCCACGTCCAAAGGCATTCTGGACAGACTGTCAGCATCAATGTTTTCCTTACCAGGACGGTATTTAATTATGAAATGGAAGTCTGCCAGTTCTGCTACCCATCGACAACCTGTTGCATTCAGTTTGGCAGTGGACAGTACATATGTAAGTGGGTTATTGTCACTGTAGACGGTGAAGAATGGTGCATAGTATAGGTAATCACGGAATTTTTCTGTGATTGCCCATTTGAGGGCAAGAAACTCTAATTTGCCTGAGTGTAGATTGTAATTTTTCTCTGCTGTTGTTAAAGTACGTGAACCATAAGCAATCACACGAAGCTTTCCATTTTGCTTTTGGTACAATACTGCCCCCAATCCCTGGTTGGAAGCATCGGTATGGAGGACAAATGGCTGTGAAAACTCTGGGAAACCTAGAACAGGAGGCTGCGAGAGACAGTCTATCAACTGTTCCAATATTAACTGATGCATGTCAGTCCATTTGATGGGTGTGTTGGATGAAACTCCTCTACTGTTTCTTTTTGTTTTCGTTTTTTTCAGCATTTCAGTTTCTGTAGGTGCTTTAAGCAGGTCATACAAGGGACAGGCAATACGTGAAAAATCTTTGATATACTGCCTGTAATAACTTAATAGTCCCATTATTGCTCTTAACTCACCGATAGTTCCTGGGTGTTTGTTTTTCAGGGCCGTTACTGCAGCAGTATCGGCAGGGTCCACTCTATTTCCCTCAGCAGACACAATTCTTCCAAGGTAACGTACTTGTGTTTTAAACAGGTCACACTTTCTGGGCTTTAGTTTTATCCCATGCTCCCTCAGCCGTTGCAGCACCCTTCTGACAGCATTGATATGATCCTCAAATGTCCTGCTAAACACAAGAACATCATCAAGATATGGCACACATATTTCATCCCTTAAGCCAGGGGTGTCCAAAGTACGGCCCGCGGGCCAACTGCGGCCCGGGATCCATTTTTTATTGGCCCGCAGCAAATTATAAAAATAGAATAGAATGTGGCCCACACATGAAACTTGCACTTGACTGTATTGTAGTTCTTAGTTTGACCAGTAGGTGGAGCTACTCACTAGCTGCAGTCCTAATGCAGCTTCTCCACAAAAAAAAGTTTCAAATAAAAAAAATCCGCGACGACAAAATGGCAGAACCAAAGAAACGCAAGATAGCAAGTGAATGCAGAAAATTTCAAACACAGTGGGAAAATGAATATTTCTTCAAAGAAGTCAGGGGGAAATGTGTCTGTTTGATTTGCAATGAAACGGTTGCAGTGATGAAAGAGTACAATGTACGACGACACTACGAAACCAAGCATCCGACCTTCACGTCCTACACTGCTGCTGAGCGAGAGGAGAAAGTCAAGCAAATGGTAGCTAACCTGCAGGCTCAACAACAGTACTTTTACCGTGCTAACAAAACACAAGAAAATGCTACAATAGCTAGCTATGAGGTAGCTCAACTCATAGCGCGCCACGGGAAAGCTTTCTCAGACGGTGACTTCGTTAAACAGTGCCTCATTAAAGTCGCTGGAATAATGTGCCCGGAAAAGATGCAGGAATTCAACAACGTGAGCATGTCCAGAAACACAATTGTGCGGCGAATCGAAGACTTGTCAGCTAACATACAAAATCAAGTGTCACATAAAGCTTGTGCTTTTGATTTTTACTCGATTGCATGTGATGAAAGCACAGATGCCACAGACACCGCACAACTGTTAATTTTTTTGCGGGGAGTTGACGATAACTTTTGCATTACGGAGGAGCTGCTTGATCTTCGGAGTCTAAAGGGCACAACAACGGGTAAGGACATTTTTGAAGCCGCGTCAGGTGCAATTAACAAGATGCAACTTAAATGGGACAAGCTGTGTGGAGTTGCAACGGACGGGGCTCCCGCTATGACAGGCGAGCGCAAAGGAATGGCATCTATGGTGTGCGCCAAGGTGCGAGAGAGTGGAGGCGAGGCTGTAAAATTGCACTGTATCATCCACCAAGAAGCTCTCTGTGCCAAGACAGTCCAGCTTGGCGATTTGATGACCACAGTTGTGAAAACTGTCAACATAATTCGAGCACGAGGGCTCTACCACAGAGAATTTCAAGCTTTCCTATCTGATGTCGATGCTGAATACGGGGACGTACTCTATCATTGTGATGTGCGCTGGCTTAGTCGCGGCTCCGTGCTGAAGCGGTTTTATTCCCTGAGATCAGAAATTGACCAGTTTTTGAAAGAGAAGGACCGACCTCTTCATGAACTGAGTGATCCTCTATGGTTGGCAGACCTGGCCTTTCTAGTTGATCTTACTGGTCATCTTAACTCACTGAACAAGAGCCTACAAGGCAAAGACCAGCTTGTACCACAACTTTATGCACACATGAAAGCATTCTGTGCGAAGCTTCGTCTTTTTGAAACACAACTACGCAACTTCAACCTTGCGCACTTCCCTACGCTGTCCGAAATCAAATGTGCTCATCCAAAGGCCGACCTCTCTGCTAAAAAGGGGAAATATGTGTCTGTGATCACAACTCTTATGACAGAATTCAATCAGCGCTTCCAAGATTTTTCTGTCATTGAGAAAGAAATCAAGCTGTTCTCAACTCCCTTCCTGATGGATGCAGAAGAAGTGGAAGAGAGTCTGCAATTAGAACTCATCGAAATGCAGTGTGATGATTCTCTGAAGAATCAACATCAGCTCCTCTCCCTACCCGACTTCTACCAGAGCTTGGAAAAGGCCAAGTTTCCTCTGATGCGACGCCACGCAAAAAGAATGACGAGTCTGTTTGGCACAACATACATATGCGAGCAAACATTTTCTCTGTTAACTCTGAACAAAAGCAGATTGAGAACCAAAATGACCGACAGCCATCTCTGTGATGTCCTTCGCATCTCAACCACCAAACTTACTCCTGACCTTTCAGCCATCCTTCAGTCCAGAGCGCAGCATCACTGCTCCCATTAAGTGCAACGCTGTTCCCATTGTAGGTGAGTTAAAATATATTACACAGTATTCATGTGTTCAAAAGCCCAATTACTTAATAAATTCAGTCAATTAAAGTTGATAACATTTTTCTAAAAAACATTAGCTGATGTGTTAACAACCGCAATAAATTATTTGCATAACTAGGTTAAATAAAGCCTACCCTTTCCCTTGTCCTGTTATTTTTCCCTCTTTATACAGGGCTGTGAAGGGGGTCCCCATCCTGACAAAGAAGCAATCTGAGGCTGCAGTTTTGAGAATGAGCTGCCAACCCTTTTTGTAAAAAGAATTAAAACCCATACATAGAAAGATGTGATGTATAAAGTTTTTTCTTTAAGTATAATAAATTATCAAGAATGATTTACCTACATTTGATTGATTGATTTTTATTACTGTTAATACACTAGAGGTGAGGCGATATACCTTAACTTTAGTGAGTGGCCCAACCTTTCGCATATTTTTCTGTATGTGGCCCTCAGTGAAAAAAGTTTGGACACCCCTGCCTTAAGCCCTCCAAGCACTCTTCCATGCAGCGCTGGAATGCTGCAGGGGCATTCATGAGTCCAAACGGGATTCGTACCCACTCATAAAGGCCCCAGGGGGTCACAAAGGCTGTTAGGTGTCTACTGTCTTTGGCCATGAAACCCTGGTGCAGGGCTTGACATTAAGGCTTGTCCGATTGTCCGGGACAAGTAAAAAAAATGGTCGGACAAGCATAATACAGTTTAACTTGTCCGAACGGACAAGTGCATTTTTGGGGGGGGGGGGGAAATCACCCAAACGAAATAGTAACGTTATTCCATCTGAAGTGCCTGTCTCGCAGTGTCGCAATCTCCGTACCTGTACGTCAATATTATGACTGCAGTGATTGGTAGAAATATTTGACCCGCGGGAAATTGGTGTGAACACGAACCCGCGAGTGCCTGCTTGCGCGGCTGGTGTGTATGCGCTGTCACGCTCGCGACTCATCTATCCTCGATATCCAGTCAGTGAGTAATGAGTTCAAGATGTCCTGGCTGCAGGCGCCAAAAGCAAACCAAGCCCCAGGAAAGCGACCTAGGCGAGATCCTGAAAAATCGGCTGCCTCCAAATTAGATTATGAAACAAAACGCAAAAGAAACTTCCTTCCATCATGGACCGAGAAGTTTCCTTGGCTCCGGTACACCGAAGAAGCAGGAGAAGAGCATATCATGTACTGTTCAACCTGCCGCAGTTTGCCCGACATTGCAGACACGTAAGTGACAACTTTTATTTTTGCTAACGTTAGATAATTGACTATTTATCTGATGTGTGAAGATGATGAGATTCGAAATAAACTGAACTGTGTAGTCTAGCTAGTTATCCTGACTGACGTTCACAGTTGACAAACGTTGTGTAAAATGCTATATAACATTATCTAGATAACGTAAGCTATTTAATGTGTTCTATGATATTATTGATGTCGACGTTATTATTAGGTGGTCGTTTGTTGTGTTATTGGAGTGGACAGAGGAAGGAGTGGTTATGTTGATGATCAGATATCAAGTCTTTCGTGATTTGATTTGACTATAGTGTAAAACGTATAGGCAGACTATTCCTAACGTTCTCACAAGCTAACGGTCACGACTCGAGACATTAATAACTGTGCTAGAGCAAGCTGCTGCTATGCAAAAATGGTTATCGTTGTGTGTAAAACATTAGATCATCAATCCGACTGACGCTGGAAATGATTGGCCGTTTGTGTAGCCAATGAAATTCAGATAATAATGACTGTAACGGATCCCCGTATTATTATCCCCGTATTATAGTCCAGTAGGGTGTGTTCAATTATGTTAATTCATTTCCATTTTTCAAATCCAGGTCCTCGTCCTTGTTTAAAGGAACCGGGTCATTCCGATATGACACCTTGTCAACTCATGCTCTAAGTAAGCGACACCAGCTTACTGAAGCTGCAGACAGAGCCAGACAGAGGGGACCTGATGCTCCACTGCCACCTGTCCTCACAGGGCTCCACAGGATGGAGGAGACAATGTTGGTTAAAATGACCAACATAATGCATGCTGCTTATTATGTAGCCAGAACAGAACAGCCCTTCACCCACTTCACAACCCTACATGGGTTAATAAACAGGACGGGAGGACAACTTCCCAACTGCTATGCGTCCAACAAGGCTTGTGAACGGTATGATATTCACAAAATGTTCATTTATAGGCAGTCAAAAAGAACAAGCAAAGATGCATTATTTCAGTGTTTTTCGTCTTGCTTTGATTCTGACTTTCCAAAACAACACCATAACAATTTGTATTGCTGTCTCTCCCCCATCAGGTTTGTTGTTATTATTTATGAAATGGAGCTGGAGAAACTACTGCAGAAGCTGAAATTGGCTAAATACTTCTCAGTTATGATTGATGGAGCCACCGATACAGCCACCCTAGAGAACGAGTTGGTGTACGTTCGATACATGGACACGGAGGGTCCCATCAATTCATATTTGAAAATTGAGGACGTTAAGCATGCAAATGCAGCTGGTGTGCTGGAAGCTGTTTATGCAGGTGAGAAATGTTTTTTTATCAAACCTTTTTTACGGTACTGTAGCATATAAGTTCATTATTGCTTCTGTATTGGGAGTTATTGCTTCTGTGTTCTCTATGCTGATGTCTTTTCTTTTGTTCAGCTTTTAGTGTGGCTGGCTTGGTGGATTGGAGGGAGCGTCTGGTGGGCTTTGGGAGTGATGGTGCAGCAGTCAATGTTGGATGCAGGACAGGTGTTGCTACTCGCCTCAAAGAGCAAGTCCCGCATCTCATACCCATCCATTGCATCGCTCATCGTCTGGAGTTGGGCGTGGTCATTGCGATCAAAGAAAACCCCAAGATGCAACAGCTTCAGGCGACCCTATGCAGCATCTATGAGCAGTACCATTATGCTCCAAAAGCACTTCGTGAGCTCCGGATGATTGCGGAGGCCATGGAGGAGAAGGTACTGAAGCCCACCACGCTACATGGGGCCCGCTGGGTGCCCTATGTTCACCGTGCAGCCAAGGTAGATGCAGTGGTTACATGTGCAGTATTGTGGCATATTTAATATTATAGATTTTATTTATTTAATTGTTTTCACAAACCGTGTTGTCAGTATAACTTTAAAACTATATATATATATATATATTTTTAACCATTTCAGGTATTGTGTGATAGCTTTCCTGTGATCCTGGCACACTTTGAGGACATGGCAAGCCTCGAACGTCGGCCCAAACCATCGGCTGCTGTGACAGGAAGGGCCAAGAAGGTGTCCAGCTATTTGAAGGACTACGGCAGTGTCCTCTTCCTCCACTTCCTCTGTGATGTCCTTGACCACCTTGCCACCCTTTCCAAGGTTTTTCAAAAGGATAGTGTGACAGTGTGTGAGGCGGTGGAGAGCCAGGAGAGGTGTTTCTGGAACCTGTCCTCCCTTAAGACCAGAATGGGGCTGTACATGGAGACCTTTGTGGAGCAGAGCAATGGATCCGGATGCTACAAGGGTGTCCAACTGAACAGGGCTTCTTCCTCCACGCTTGAGCCACAAAGGGCAGCAGTGATAGGTATGACACCTTTTAAATAAAAAAAAAAATATATATATATATAGTGTCTGGTGTATTAAAAGGTGTCAAAGTCAGTGTAGTGATTGTGCATTTATTCTCATACAGATGCAGTCATCAGTCACTTGGATGAGCGTCTGAAGGACTTGCATCAAGACAGCATAGTAGCTAAGTTCAGGGCACTAGATCCCTCTTGCTGGCCCAAGTATGACCACACTGATGCTGTGGCAAGAGAGACCTTCACTCAGCATGGTCAGGAAGAAATGAAGAGCCTATCTGGATTTTACAAGGAGCTCTTGGCCAAGGCAGGGATTACACCAGAGGAGGTTATAGCCGAGTATGCCCAGTATAAGAGCTTCGCTCTCAGGCGGTCAGCTGTTCCAATGAGGGACATTTTTCTCAGTGTCCTGCAATCAGGTGTGTGTCAGTATAATGTTAAGTGTGTATTTTAAAAGTTACCAAAAAAAAGCAGAAAGTAGAATTTCTTGAAGGAAATTAATTCATATATTTTTGTCTCATTGTATTCCCAGAGGAGAGGAGAGCCATGTTCCGCTGCTTATGTCATCTGATGGAGATCTATATGGTTCTCCCGGTCTCCACTGCAGTGTGCGAACGTGGCTTCTCTACAATGAAGCGAGTCAAGACCGACTGGAGGTCAAGCCTTACCACCGCTCAACTCCAGAGGCTCATGTTCATCTCCATCCAAGGTCCCGCTCTGGAAGACTTTGATGCAGCCTCAGCTGCCCAGCGATGGTGGACATCAAGCCTGCGCAGGCGTAGACCAGGGTTTAACCCCTGGTCGTCAAGAGAGAGGGGAGATGAGGAGGATGAGCTGGTGTTGATGGGGAGTGAAGATGAGCTGGAGGAGTGATCAATCAGTATTATGGCACAAGACTTATTTTCAACACAGGGCAGCAGCGTGAGCACTTTGCCCGGCTCCGGACTGCATTTTTTGCCGTGCAACCAATACATTTTTGAAGAACGTTTATTTTTCATTTCGTTTTGTAAACTCATTTGGAGGCAGCCGAAATTTGCCGCCTTTCAATCGTTCTGAATGAATGGCAGCGGAAGGCCATTTTGGAATTATTGCGGTACACACATTACAAAATACACAAATTTTCCATGGGATTTTTATAGACTTTGGACCTGTATGATTAAGTTTTCAGGCTATGGAACCGTTATGTTTTCCAGCTCCTACCTCTCAGAACACAAAAGTAAGGAGCAACTATTTTATTTCAGTGTGTTCAAACCTGTTTCTCTTTTACATTAGCACTCAAAGTGATATTTTTAAACATAAATGTTTAACATGATTACATAGCATGATATTTTTTATAAGCACCCAAAGTGATTTTTCTTTATTGTGTAAGAAACTTCAGAATGTTACCTTTCAAAAGAGACCATCTTATGCATGTGCTATAAGTATAAAGTATTATAAATAGCTAATTACTTTGGGTATGCAATCGAATGGCGTTTTATGCCAGACTGTTTATGTTATAAAATGTGCCTGATTAAGTTATTAAATCATATTAATTGTCCAAATCTCTTGTCGGTTTTATTCATTTTTTTTAATAGGCTTTTATTTTCACAAGTAAATTTCGGACAAGTGGGTTTAGCCTTCGGACAAGTAAAATGGCTGAGCCACTTGTCCGAAGGACAAGTGGCTCAAAAAGTTAATGTCAAGCCCTGCTGGTGGTATGCCTTACCCTGGTCCAGCAGTGAAAAGAGTGTGTTTCCTCCCAGGTTATCCATAATGTCCTGTACTCTGGGGATGGGATGGCGATCTGAGTGGGTTTTCCTGTTGAGCTCCCTGTAGTCAATACATAAACGTAGAGTTCCGTCCTTTTTTCTTACGCAGACGATTGGAGAGGAGTAGGAAGACATGGACTTTTCAACCCACCCTTGTGCTATCAAGTCCAGTAAGTAATCTTTCATCTCCTTGTATAAGGGTTTTGGAACAGAGCGGTAGGCTCTTGACACTGGCTCAGCATCTTGTAGTGAAATCTTCATTTGCAAGTTTTCCACACAGCCTATGTCGTCATCAGACTTGGAAAATGAGTCTGATTCTTCTCTTAGCATCTGACTGACTATTTGTCTCTGGTGTTCATCAAGGTGAGTCAAATCCACAGGAGGATCCCACTGCTCATGCACAGGGGGGCTTTCACTGGAGATCTGGGCGTTGACATGGTGGATTGATGCAGCAGGTTTTTGGTCTATTTTAAATATGTTTGCAGGATAAACTGATCTGACTGACTGTACAGTTCCAATAATAGTTCTTGCTGCCATCGTAATGTCATGATTTGTTGTGTTTTGCACACTAACAATACTTCTTGGGACTGTATCTGCCTTCACGGACACACGAGTATCACAAAACTCTAATCCTTCAGGCCATTGTGGGTTCTCATTTGGCTCAAAAACCAGAGTTTTATCCTCTTTGAAAAATGGAGCCTGTACTCGACACTCGAGTTGAATGGAGTTACGTTTAGGCACACTAACTCTCTCATTTGCTGTTCTTACGTTATAGTCACATGTCTGTCCTACACTCACAGCATTAATAAAGGCTTTTGCTTTGTTTTTTCGAAGATGAGGAAAGGCAATTTTTACTGCCTGTACAAGCTTCTCTTTATCCCCATGTCTTTTCTGGCCTGGCTGACTGGCTATCACAAGGTGCTCAATGACATTAAAGCCAATAATGGGGCACTGCTGTTGGTTACCTTTTAGCACTAGCATGGGTATTAGCAACTCGGTATCACTTGCAGTAAGTTTAAAGGACACTTCAAGCCAACCAACATATGGCATTTCTGTACCATTGGCCGCTTCAATTTGTAAAGAGTCTATAGGGTCAATTAGCTCTGCTACATCTCTTAGCGGTACATCAGTTAGATGGCTTTCTTTCCATACCTCATCTATAGCACAAATTTGTGAGCCTGTATCCCAGAGGGCCTGAGTTTTCTGTTCGTGTAGGAAACACCTGATGAGGCACTTTTTCCCTACTAACTCCCTCACAGTAGCTGTTTTTTCTTTTGCAATATTTTGTTTGTGCTTGGATTTGTCATGTGACTGTCGCTTTCTTAATACCTGAACATGTGTATGTCTTACAATGCCTTTTGTGTGCAGGCCAATGGTTCTCCTGACATGCTTTAGAACAATACAGTGTAATTTTGCAAGTTGAACAGTATTGTAGTTCCCTACTCTTTTTCTCTTCATTGCAATTTGCACAAGATTGGGACTTATCTGTGTGGCCGGTTGCTGCATGTCCCATGGGAGCAACCCCTCTTAGTTTAAAGGGCTCCGCCTAGTGGGTCCCTCTACCCTCTGTGCCTTACAACCTGCTCTGAAATGTTCACTGCTTCCACACCTAAAGCAATGCTGACAGTACTCTTCGCCTGCATGAGTACAGGAAACACACCTAGGTCGGGGGCGTGGTGCTGGGTAGTATCGCTGCGGTGCATACCCTTGTTGAAACTGAGCCGTTTCTCTTACTCGTGCCGGGTGGAATGCCGGTCGGTACTCCTGCACTGCTGCTGGTGGCTGCTGGTGGTACACGCTGTTGGCATTGAATTCAGCCCTATAGGGAGAGGGTTGTTGGGGTGAAAACACAGGATAAGGGGCGGAAATATTAGCTGGTTCTCTGCTTGGTGAGGGATGCTGTGGGGGTGCAGATGTGGCCGTTTGGATCGTTTCTCTGATTTGGGAGACCTCAGCTCTCAGGGCTTGCAACAGCACCATGTCAGAGCGCATTCCTTTGATTTCTGACAGCAGATCAGTGGGCAGAGTAACTGTGTTTTGCTGGCTGGTGCTTTTCATTTCCACCGGAACTTCAGTGGACTTGACTGTATTCACATTCGTTACTCGTGATGGGGCAGCAAGTTTCTTTTTATCCTGTCTCTCTTTTTCATTGGTGTACGCAATGTTCACTTTCTCCAGCAGCAGCTCATCCGAAGTACTTATCTGCATGAGGAGAGGCTGCAGGTCACTTTTAATATTGTCATTCTGTAGACCAGTCAGGACAGTATGCATGAAGAGACTCTGGACTAGTGCTGGGTCATATTTTAGGTTTGACTCGGCTTCTTGAGAAGCAAACAGGATTTTCTGTCTCATGTCCATAGTTCTAATCAGGAAGTTTTGAGGCGTTTCTTTACTACTCTGAACCTCAGAGGTGAGTTGTTTGTATAACTCTGTGGCACCTTTCTCCTGGTAATGAGACCGGAGAATTCGGCGAAAGGCAGGCAGTGTAAGGTTTTCCTTCCCTTCAAGGTAACTCCGTAACTGCAGGCCTGGTGTGATGGCACGGATTACAGCATCAATGATCTCTGACTCTGGGTAGCCCTTACTAAAGCCATTTTCAATTTGTCTGGCCAGACTAGAAAATGTGAGCCTATCCTTTTGTCCTGGCTCGCCTATTTGGCCTGCGATCTTAAGATCTTTGCGCCACATAGAACTACTGGGGAGTACTTGGGCCAGATTTCTTTCTGGGGGGCTGAACCCGGCAGGGTGGTTCATGCTTGTGTTCATTAGGTCATGCATTGCATTTTCTTTTTCTTGTAATGACAACCTTAGTGCCTCTACCTCCTTCTGGAGATCTTCCCTTTTGACACTGTCATGTACATTTGTTGTAATTTTGGCTTTGTCTATGATATCCTGCACATTAAGAAGTTCGGACATGCCTTCATCCTCTAGCTCGGCCATTTCTTCACGTTCATTATGCTCTGTGACATGAGAAATTAATTGACTGCGAGATTTACCAGTCACATGCACATTATCCGGTCCTGAAATCTCCAGTTCATTGCACACTTTAATCAGTTGTTCTACAGTCAGTGTATACAATGCACCTGTAATGTCCAGCTGCAGCTTCTCCAATTCAGCCTCCATTGTATCAGAGAAGTGGGCAGAAATAGCAAATGAGGGTTTATCTTACTTAATTAGGTTTTTTTGCTGCTCCCTAGTGGTGACTTTTCACACTTCAGGATGCAGGTTACCAACGTTGTCTGAAAACGACCTCGACTGCCTTTCCAAGCTCCTTTCTCCGATGACTGGGTTGTTTAAGGGGATGATTGATCAGAGGATTCCACTAACAACTCAGGGATGGTCCTCAAATCAAATCTCCCAGCAGCGCCTCCAAATGTTATGCCCCTAATATGGGGAAAATATAAGACAAAGGAAACAGAGACGATGTTAGCTTGCTTCAAGTCTTATGTATTATGCCCGCCAACAACATGGTACACATAGCACGCTGTATAATACAGAACATGGATTCTTGATATAAAACAACCACTAACAATGCGCGTACTGCAAACATACATCCAATTTAACACACAAGATGTCACTTTTTAAATGCACAGTACAAACATACATATCCAAATTAACACCCAAACTCCCCTTCTTGGAGCTAAACTACACTATCATAGCTAGCTGCGCTAGCATAGCTAACGGCGCTCGCAAAGCTAGCATACACAGCTACAACAATTACAGAACCTAGAGAAACCCTCCAAAAATACCTCTAACAACTATCACTATTCACATTAATATTATACACAGTCAGTCTACATATATAACGTTTCTCACGGATGAACTCACCTAATATGGGGAAAATATAAGACAAAGGAAACAGAGACGATGTTAGCTTGCTTCAAGTCTTATGTATTATGCACCCGCGGCAAGCAACACGCGCCCTCTGCTGGACAGACCCGGAAGGTCATCAACCATGACTTATATTTATTACACTTCCAGTTGTGTTTCATATCTGTTGAAAGATGTATCCATAGATCTCCTCACGTTGCTCTCAAAGTGCACCAGATTGATGCTTTTAACTTCAATATTTAAAATAAATCTTCCCGGGGGAGCATGTCCCCGGACCCCCCTAGAGGAGGTTAGGTCCCCCCCACTTAAATCATGTTCACATGGATAGGATACTAAATACATTTGCACACATCTTGTGTCCATATCGTTCTGTTTTGGTGGTCATGATGCCACAACCGTGCACGTGAATGCATGCGCGAGTCATGGTGAGATATCTGGATTAAGAGGTTGCTTGTTCTTTGCACAGCATGAAAGAAAGGTGAAATGAATGGGCTGTGATTTTAGTTTTTTCAAGCAGAGGTTGAGTTCAATCATTTGTACGGCCCTCGGAGGATGTTGTAAAAATTTAAAGGAAAAAGGTTCCCCACCCCTGCTGTAAATAATAATAAAACCCTTGATTTATAACTTACCATCCCTGTCTCCTATTGATTTGAGTATATTATAAAGAACAGTTAATTGAAGCATTATAGCACAGGCCTTTGTCAGATGGTATATTACGCTGTTTATTTTCTGCTTCGAATAGTTATCTTTTTTCAACATACCTGTGTTTGCATCACTGATATATATATATATATATATATATATATATATATATATAGAACTTTATAAATGGAGCAGTGCTACTCTACTCATTTGCTTACAAGGGATAGTCTTGGGATTTTGTTGGGGGAGGGGGGAGAGGTGACACCCTCTTAATCCCACCTGTGAGGCAGCCCAGTTTTCCCACTGACTTGTTGGTGCTGGTTAATCATTCCTCATCTCTCCCCTCCCTCAATCAGACTTTAGCAAACCTCCTCATTTGGACAGGAGCTCCTCGTGTTGTCAGACATGTTGGATTATCCCCTTTTTGTTCCTTGTGCTTTGCGGTCCGGTTCTCGGTGGGCCACAGAGAAACTTCCACGGAAACATGACGGACCAGGAGCTGTTCTGGGGAACCGACCAGTACGACTTCTCCGTGGTGGTTCCTGCCGCCGGCCTCGAGTGTTTCTAGCACTTCGCTCACCGAGGAGAGAGATTCTACCTGAGCTTCATGGTAAGGCCTCGACACGAGAGGAATGTTTCAACATTTAGTTTGACTTTTAAAGCCTCTGAAAGTGAGGTTTTTAAATCGTGAGAATTTCTCAAAAAGCCTTTGGCAGTTAGGATGTTTTATTTTAACCCATACTCAAAGTTAGATGGTGTTTCATCACAGCTGTCAGTTACTAATTTCCACAAAAAGCAAAACACAATACGTGACATGGCACGTCTCTGCTTTAAATGTGTGTATATACAGTGGGGCAAAAAAGTATTTAGTCAGCCACCAATTGTGCAAGTTCTCCCACTTAAAAAGATGAAAGGCCTGTAATTTTCATCCTAAAAAATCCAGAAAATCCCGTCTGATTTTTAAAGAATTTATTTGCAAATTATGGTGGAAAATAAGTATTACCTTCGTCACAATCAGTTTTTGAGCAAATCATATTATGAGCGACATGATATGTGCAAAGTTTACATTTTATACAAAATATATGCACAAAGGTGTAATTTTATAACGAATATTTGTGCAAAGTTTACATCTTATACCTAATATATGTACAAAGTATGTGTTTCATCACATTTCCCCCAGATATTGCGATGTAAATGATATCTTCGCTATTGTTTTGATGTATCTTGTCTCGCTCTATAGATCACTTTGGGCTGCATCTTGCTTGAAATGCGGTGTATAAATAAAGTTATTATTATTGTTGTTATTGTCTGTGTGCAGGTGCAGTGGGTGACGGGCGTCGGCCATGACAGGCACCTGTCCGTCACTGTGAACGCTCCCAGCAGCCTCATCATGGCCACTGTTGATGATGCAAAGGGTCAGATCAACTTTGAGACCGAGGAAACAGGTGACACACAATAATGTTGATGCATTTCATAACAAACGCGTGCACACACACACACACACACACACACACACACACACACACACACACACACACACACACTGTGTTATTTTTATCAATTAATTAATAGTGAAATTATATGTTTGAGCATCATTTTCAGAGGTTGATACGACAAACAAAAGCATATTAAAATACATATTTTACATTATATTAATTTAATATGCTATTCCTTGCACACTTGCATGATATCCAGCTTTTAAAATGTTTTTTACTGTATTTTGGCATTTATTAGACAGATAGTCTACAGATTTGTATCTTTCACTCTCAACCTTTCTATGTTATATTTTATATTTGTTTATTTCTACTTTTTTTTTGTTTCAAATGATGTGCAATGCCCTTTTTAACATGCTGCTGTGACAGAGAAACACAGTCCCAATTTGGGATCAATAAAGTAAATAAACTAAATCCTATATTATACTTAAGTATAACTTCAAGGTTTATTTGAGTATGTCCATTTTCTGCTTCCTATTCTTCCACTTCAATACTTTTTTGAGGCAGATTTGTTTATTTTTCCTCCACTAAACTATGTCTGAGCTTTAGTTAATCTGCAGAACAAATCCATGTTTAGATTTTTTTATGGATTAAGAAATAACCTTATTGATTGTTTTTGTTAAACAGCAGTGTATAGGTAAAGACAGGTTTGTTTGTTTATTTACACATTTCAACAACAAGGCTTCACAATAACATAAAAAAAGTTGTTCCAGTTATAATAAAATGCCATTGAACACTTTTTTTTAAACAGATGTTGAAGAGCCATAGAATATAAATGTAAAAAGGTTTGATTAGAATATGATGGGTATAAAATACAAAAATAAAAGTTTCAGTGCTGTAAGGAATTAATCATTATTTGATTGAATAAAAGGCAGCGGCAAGTATTTTAAAATAAGCTCTGCCTTTACCAGGTGCAGCATTAAGGCTACCACTTTGACTGAAGAATCATTTCAATATTTTATACAAAATATATCCGATATAACGTTCTGTCTCTACAGGTTTCTATCAGATGTGTTTCAGCAACTTCCACAACCGCTTCGGCACCATGCAGGTGTTCCTCAGCTTCTGCGTTTACTACGACGGATACAAAGACCCCGACAAGACCAAAGAGGAAGAGAAGAAGAAGAAAGAGGAGGCCAGCAAAGACCTCAACAACACACTGAGCGTCATAGAGGTACACACACACACACACACACACACACACACACACACACACACACACACACACACACACGCACACGCGCACGCACACACACTGATTGGCTAATGGTTACACAAGCCAAAACATCGTGATGACATCATAAAGTGGCCAAAATCTGATCAGCTCATTTTCAGACAGGTTTTTATAGCAATGGATCAAAAAGAGAGAGAATCTTTGTTCCTGAAACTTTCAGAGTCTCTTTCCACAGAGGGGACACATGTTGATGTAGAAGAGACATGAAGAAGAGGGGACACATGTTGATGTAGAAGAGACATGAAGAAGAGGGGACCAAGTTGATGTAGAAGAGACATGAAGAAGAGGGGACACATGTTGATGTAGAAGAGACATGAAGAAGAGGGGACACATGTTGATGTAGAAGAGACATGAAGAAGAGGGGACACATGTTGATGTAGAAGAGACATGGAGAAGAGGGGACACATGTTGATGTAGAAGAGACAAGAAGAAGAGGGGACACATGTTGATGTAGAAGAGACATGAAGAAGAGGGGACACATGTTGATGTAGAAGAGACATGAAGAAGAGAGGACACATGTTGATGTAGAAGAGACATGAAGAAGAGGGGACACATGTTGATGTAGAAGAGACATGAAGAAGAGGGGACACATGTTGATGTAGAAGAGACATGAAGAAGAGGGAACACATGTTGATGTAGAAGAGACATGAAGAAGAGGGGACACATGTTGATGTAGAAGAGACATGGAGAAGAGGGGACACATGTTGATGTAGAAGAGACATGAAGAAGAGGGGACACATGTTGATGTAGAAGAGACATGAAGAAGAGGGGACACATGTTGATGTAGAAGAGACATGGAGAAGAGGGGACACATGTTGATGTAGAAGAGACATGAAGAAGAGGGGACACATGTTGATGTAGAAGAGACATGAAGAAGAGGGGACACATGTTGATGTAGAAGAGACATGAAGAAGAGGGGACACATGTTGATGTAGAAGAGACATGAAGAAGAGGGGACACATGTTGATGTAGAAGAGACATGGAGAAGAGGGGACACATGTTGATGTAGAAGAGACATGAAGAAGAGGGAACACATGTTGATGTAGAAGAGACATGAAGAAGAGGGGACACATGTTGATGTAGAAGAGACATGGAGAAGAGGGGACACATGTTGATGTAGAAGAGACATGAAGAAGAGGGGACACATGTTGATGTAGAAGAGACATGAAGAAGAGGGGACACATGTTGATGTAGAAGAGACATGGAGAAGAGGGGACACATGTTGATGTAGAAGAGACATGAAGAAGAGGGGACACATGTTGATGTAGAAGAGACATGAAGAAGAGGGGACACATGTTGATGTAGAAGAGACATGAAGAAGAGGGGACACATGTTGATGTAGAAGAGACATGAAGAAGAGGGGACACATGTTGATGTAGAAGAGACATGGAGAAGAGGGGACACATGTTGATGTAGAAGAGACATGAAGAAGAGGGGACACATGTTGATGTAGAAGAGACATGAAGAAGAGGGGACACATGTTGATGTAGAAGAGACATGAAGAAGAGGGGACACATGTTGATGTAGAAGAGACATGAAGAAGAGGGGACACATGTTGATGTAGAAGAGACATGGAGAAGAGGGGACACATGTTGATGTAGAAGAGACATGAAGAAGAGGGGACACATGTTGATGTAGAAGAGACATGAAGAAGAGGGGACACATGTTGATGTAGAAGAGACATGAAGAAGAGGGGACAGATGAAGAAGTGGATTTTGCATAATAGGTGACCTTTAATTGGTTCATGTTTGGAAAACACACAAGATCCTGCAAGTTGGAGACTTAAACCCTAGCTGTTTTGAATGTGTATCCTCATGGGTGATTGAATGTATTTTGTGTTGCTTTATAAAAATGTCAGCTAAATGAAATGTTAAAAATGTAACGTTATGTAAAACACTTTACTGTGAAAGAGACCTCTATGCTGTGTTTCTGTGTTTCTGTGTTTTTACTCTTTTATTCTTTCTATTTGAACAAGTTGTGTTTTTTAGTACAATCTCAGAGTCCCTCTAAAACATTTGGGATGATGTAAGTGTTAAGGTTTAGGATGGCAGCTTCTTCATACGCCGCACTCGGAGAGAAATAGTGGAGACGGAGATGATGAACTGTTTAGCTCTTGAGCATGACTTATTTTCCTCTGCTTCTCAGGTGATTCCTTCGCTCAGTCGAGCTAACTTAGAATGAACACACATAGACAGTGTGCGTGCATCAGGTGAACACACCCTCATTTACATGATGCAAGCCTGCATCCTTACGTAGCACGTAACACTACAGTGCCTCACAGTGGTACAATAACAGTATTGCATCCCGATAGTACAGAATAGACACAATCTCTCTATACATACAATAACTGAGGACATATGTCAACATTTCCCTTAACACCCCCACTTGTTCTCAGGTTCGCCTGGTATACTCTCTCCCGGTAAAGCTCTCTCCATGGAGAGCTGGGTTTTTGCTCTCTGTAAGGTTCTCTCAAACTTGGTAAATGTCTCTTGAATTTCTTTGTTGAAAGTTGAGTGAATTTCTGGGTTGAATGAGTGGAATGAATTGATGTGTGTTTGTGAGTATTAGGAAGGAATATAGGTATGTGTTTGTGAATGTTAGTACCCGCCATCGGTCGGAATATAGCTATGGAATTGATGTGAATTGATTTAGTGAATGAAAGTTTGAATTTCTTTTTATTATCACCCGTCTTTTATGAGGGGAGACCTCTAAATTCTATAAAAATCACAACTGAACTGAATTGGGCAGTTGAAATGACAATTTTTGTAAATAAATGTAAAACTGTGAATTAAAGTTTCATATTAGAACATGATCACAGCATGATATGTTTAGTATGATTATAATGTTGTAACGAGAGAAGGTAAAAACCCTGTATTAGTTTGGACCTATTTTTCTTCAAATAAACTGATCCCACCTTTTGGACTGGGACAACTTAAAAGACATCTGCGCTCTCCTCTCCTGCTTCAAAGGTACGATGCACCCTGCCACACTCACACTCAGGTAGGGCCACACCTCATTACTGATATCAAAATCCTTCGGGATCGCTTAAACAGATTTAAGAGAGTTGTCTGAATTGAAACAGCAGTTCATTGAACCTGGTTCTTCAGGAGTTAATAGAGGTGAGATCCTGCTGACGTCGGTGGATCTGAGCCGAGCAGTAAACTTACATAGACTCAATAACTTCTGTTAGGTTAATTAGTAGGTCTGAGTCATTTGCTGGAATAAATTATAAGCTCCTCCCGACTCTTACATGGCGCCCAACTGTGGGACTCTGTGAGAAGTCATACTTTTACAGAGTTAAACTACAAGAACCAAAACGGCCTACTAGTGACAACGGTCGATGAGTCTCAATTAGCTAAATACAGGCTGAAAGTCTTATTAAAATACCTACCCAAATCCTAGAATATATATTTAAACCTAAAAGTATAGTAATTAAAGTTGATACTATTGCACCGGACTAAGTGTTATACTATATCGGCTGTCTGTTTGAAGAAGCTAAAGTAGACCCTTCTTCCCCTAGCCAAACTGGGAAGCCCCTGTGGTCCCTTTAACACAGGTTTAGTGGCTAGAAGTTATTAGTGAAGTCAGCCGTAGGAGCACTGCTCAGTACCTGTCCAATTACTGTGAAACTTATAGGTAGGACTTGACAAAGAGCTGCGGTTAGAACTTTTGCGTTAAAACATAACGTGGTGAAGAGTTAATAGGATATTTAATAAAGATAAACCGTAGGTCGAAAAGGTACCTGGCTGTTGGAAAACCTCGAAGCTCGATACATAACCCTCTTAGTTGAGGTATCCGCATAGACTAGCTGAATCCAGGAGAGTAACTTATAACCAAGTGACGGTATAGTCGGAATGTACACCTGGCGTGATTGATAGCCTAGGAACTTGCATGTGCATAAAAGAGTGTCACCCTTAAAAAATGGCGGATGAGGTTAGAACGCAGTTTAATGGCTCAGAGCCAGCAACAGATTGGGAGGGATACACAGAAGCTAGATCCGAACCTTCTGCCCCCCCTGGTCAGCTTAGCACAGACCCACGGGCGTACCACGACCTAAATACGTTCCTGTTAGACTACCGTTTAGACAGAGAGCAACAAGCAGGTGGTATAATGTCTGAGACCCTACCTCCACCCTACGGGGGATGATAGCTCACAAATGCCATTTCTGAGTATCCCATCTACTACTCCTAGAAGAAAACACGTTGTTAGACATGATATTCAGGGGAAAGGAATGTTGGAAATAAGAATGGCAGATATTATAAATCTTAAACTGGATCAACCAATCATGTTAGTGAAACCAGCTAATATGGAGCCAAAACATGCAGGAGGAATAGCAGCAGCTCTGGCAAAGAGAATAGGTCCTAGCATGCAAGCACAGAGCGATAATATGATAAGGACTATTAAACTGCCAGAAGGCAATGTGGTGATCAGATGACCCACAAATACGTGTCGTTTTGAATGAACTTTTTAAAAACCTATGTGGGAACTATCAGCAGATATCAAACCCCAACAATATCTTCAAAACCAATATGAGGAAGTTTTTTTGCAAGGCTAAAGCTCAAATACTTTACCAAAATCAACTAAACTATTTGCTCTTGACCCCTTTTGGAAATGGGATTTTCCGTTACACAACACAAGACTCAATTCAGACCTTAAAGAACGCTTTACAAACAAGTGAGGGAGAGTTAAATGTGGTGCTATGTTGCTCATGAGGGAGTTTGCACTTTTGGAAAATATCTCCCCCTTTCTCTGCTCCTGAAGTGCTGCAGAAAGACTCCGCACACGGGGTCAGAGACAGGCATGACCTCTGGAGAGGAAGACAATCTAAATCTGAACAGACCACAGAGCGACCCATTAAAAGGTTTTATGGCCTCAACACAGAGAGGAAGATCTGGGTATTGTAAGGAACCCTCCCAAAGCAGGCTACCCACCCCCACCCCAGCACAAGGGGAAGAGCTTTGCTCTCACCAATAACTAAATCAACTCTTAACCAAGTCAGATTTCAAATAGCCATATCTCCAGTTGTTAAGAAAAGAGGGAGATTCAAAAAGTTATCCTTTTTATTAAAAATGGAAACAATGAAACCTTTACAGAAAACCGCTGCTCCCAAAATAACTGTATTTACAGACGGTAGTTTGCGAAAAGGTGACCAAGCAGCCACTTGGGCCTTTATAATGAAAACTAATTTAGGTGAATTACTTTGCAAACACAAGGGTGTGATTCCGGGTACGGCACGGTTGAGGGTCTAGTTGTAATTTGTATTTCTGATATCAGAAATACAAATGACAACAAGTTAAAATTTAATTTAACGAGCTAGAATTTGCATTATAGCTAGTTAAATTCAATTTTTGATATCAGAAATAAACATTGTTACCAGTAAGAATTGATTTTTTTATATCCTCCAGAAATGAATAAAAGCTAAATCGGCTTGCCATACCATTTCTCCATTCGACAGAGCAGGAGGAAAACAACAGGATGAGTGTTAAAACCAGACTCTATTATTATTTGGTCAGTTATATACTGTTCTGTCAGGAAGACTAAACATCCGAGAGTCCAATACATGTGAACTTTTCCCCTTTACTGGTTTCGGAGCATTCATAGCTACGTCCTCAAAATGGAGGGCAGCCTGTCTGAAGCATTTGTTGTATTTAAGAACAATATTTGTTTGGTGCAGAAGTCCTCTGTAAACTGTTACATTCCATATTATTTCAAATGTGTTGCTTTCTTATCTGAAATTGTAGTCAATGTTAATAACTTCATGGAAACCTCAGATTTTTTAAATTTAGGATCGTGTTTAGTCAAGAAAAAGATAAATGTGTGCATTTTATTATAAAGTTGTGTATATTTACAGACTGTTGTAAAAACTAAGAAGCTTATAAACATCAGGCTAACAACTAAATTAAAGATTTTTGGAGTTTTATTTTAATTGTAGTTATTCATTTAGAATTGTTGTCCAAGAGATGCCGGAGAGAGAGAGAGGAGTTTGTTCCAAAGCTTTCTGCTGTTTTTACACCCTCAATCTGATAGGAGAGAGACTCATTTAGCTGTGAGTTTCGAGTGGGAGTGGGTAGGGTGTGGTTTGGAGTTGGGCCTACATGTCTATCTTGTTTGGCGCAGTTGATCATTAACTGTTTGCACGGAACTATTTGTAAGCACAAGCAGCTTGTTTCCTAACGGACACGCCCAGCGGCGAGTCCTTTCAGATGGAACAAATCCATGGGAGCAACAAGTGATGCAGACTCGCTGTTGAAGGGTACTATACGTTATAACTATAGGTTATAACCCACTCCCCCTCATCACTCGTTGGTTTGGAACAGCACTTAATGTTGCGAGAACACGCAAACGGAGGGGTAGTGTGTCGGTGGCGGTTTGGAATTGGGCAAAAATCCATGGAGTTAAGAATGCTAGCGGAAGTTAGCTTAGCGCGCTAGCTCCACATAGACGGTGACGGAACTTGACTACACAGCGTTCATTGCAGAGACCAATCTTTATCATTTGTCGGGGGGAAACCGTCAAAACACACCTATCTGAACGGAATTTGCGGTGTTTATTGCTTAAGAAACGTCTGGAATATATCCCCCACGAAGCTAAGGATGTTAGCTTTCTAGCTCGAGACGGACGGGAACGTAGCCTAGCAACACAGCTTTGACTGGAGGAAAGGTTGCTGTGATTTGATAAAAACATGTCTAAAGTTGAAACGCTGAGAGCATTTGTCAACGAGCGGCTCACTGCAGCTGCTGAGGAGATATTCGAGCTGTTTGAGAGGACGATAGCAGAGGAACTGGAGTCAACTTTAAAGGAGAATCAGCGACAACAGAAGCTACTGGACGCCCTTTTGAACCCAGACGTCCGGCTACAAAGAACAGGTTTGTCAACTGTTTTTGTTTTTCAGACGTGGGAAGTAACTAAGTACATTTACTCAAGTACTATACTTAAGTATCATTTTGAGATACTTGTAAATACTTGTATACATTTCCTTTTTATGCTGCTTTGTACTTCTACTCCACTACAGTTCAGAGGTAAATGGTGTACTTTTCCTCCACTACATGTATTTAATCCCTTTAGTTACTTTACAGATGTGGATGAATGATGTGAAATATAATCAAGTGTTAAATCAGGCTTTAGTTCCACCTGGAGTAAATCCACCAGCTACCCTGCAGTATACAAAGTCATTCAAACTAGCTGCACCTTTACCAGCTTTGAGAACACTTTAATGATCAATCATTATAAAACATATCATATATATTATTCTGAAATGGACCAATCTGCACAATGACTACTTTTACTGTCGCTACTTTCACTGTATTTTGATGATAATACTTTTGTACTTTTACTTGAGGAACATTTTGAATGCAATACTGTAACAGAGTGTTCCTACACTCTGGTACTTCTACTTTTACTCAAGTACAAGATCTGAGTACTTCTACTTTTACTTAAGTTCACGATCTGAGTACTTCTCCCACCTCTGTTGTTTTTAATGTTTACACTTTAAACGGCTGCTGAGAAGACGAGTGCTGGAGGGAGTAATCAGGTCAGTTGCTAAAGTAAAAGACACTGAAAGTAATCTGTTACAAGCAGTGGAGGACATTAACTCAATGACACATTTAAAATCATTCCAATGTATACATAGGCCTGTCACGATGATTAATTTTGTTGGACGATACATTTTCCCTGAAGTCAGTGTGAGAAAAAGTTTTTAGAGACTACTTGTCCATGGGCAAGTGAGTTTGGCGATTTACTTGTCCGAATACATTTTTCACTTGTCCAGAATGGACACAAATTGGGACCACTGGAATCTTCTTCTTCGCCATCGTATTTTACATTTTCCACCGCTAACGTAAGTGAGCGGTAAGATTTTACTGCATCACACATAGTGTTGGGTATCGTTTGGATTTTAACGATTCCGGTTCTGCTTTTCGATTCCAGTTATTTTCGGTTCTCGATTCCGGTTCTTTGAGAGGGTAAAAATAAGTCCCATGACAAACTGGGAGAAAAATATATTTATGAAAACATTAAGTCGAATCTGTATTCCTATTTACAAATCACTTCATACTGTTTAATTTCTTACGGTTATTGAATACAATTATATAAATATAATCTCTGCATTGTTTAGTTAGTTCTAAGTGGTGCAGTTTGAGAATGTACAATCGGCCCAGCCTCCTCTGATGTTACACTGCAACCTGCCTGTGAGATAGAGTCCAACCACACAGTCTGTGTGTCCAACACATGTCCTGCAACACACATGCTGCAACCTGCCTGTGAGACAGATTCCAACCACACATGTCCAACACATAGGCCTAATAATAATAATAATAATAATAATTATAGCCTATAGGCCTAGCGCTTTTCTACAACTCAAAGACGCTTACACATGTCCTACAATACACATGCTGCAGCTGCCCAGCTGCTCACTGTTTGTAAAAGTAAATAAATAGTTTTTTCATTTCAATAATGTACTTTCTATACCCTGCTTCATAAACAATACCAACATCCCTGTGCTCCTCCGAGTCTGGGGGTCCGGGGATGTGAGGACAGCGCGAGGACACAGGGAGGCTGCTTCACTTCATAAAGGAAATGGCTGTCAACATTAACAACACAGGAGCTAAAACGCTTCATAACCTTCATTACGTGTTAGAGAAAGAACATAAGAAAGTTTGACAAAGATGAGGCTGTTAAACGGGCAGCGGATCCGCTGTGTGTAGAAAGGGAGAGAGACGCTGAGCTGCACCATGCAGCGATCAGCTGATACGGAGCATAGAGAGAGAGAGAGCTGCGGTCCGCAGGGCTCGGCCTCGCCTCCTGTCCTCACAACTCTTATCAATCCCGGGACCGGACAAATGTTATTTCTTGTTCTTACTCGGAACCGAGTTTTGCTTCCCAACTGTGCTACACTTCCCGCCCCGCCCCGCCCCGCCCCCGGCTAACTGTACAGAAAGCGGCAAGATGCATTTCCTTAGGAATCGACAAGCAGAACCGAAACTAACATTTTTAAACGAACAATGGCGGACACTGACAATTTGCGAATGAGTTCTGTCTTTTGTAAACTGAATTTATCAATAATTTGTCAATAAATCAGGGCGAAAAACATCACTTGTCTGCCGGACAAGTAAATTGAAAGATCTACTTCTCCGATATTGTAAATAACACGTCCCTGACGGTGGGACGTGTACTTTTTCGCACACTGTGAAGTGATTGCGATAAACGATAATATTGTCGGCACCGTTGTAAGACCATTTTAGACCACTGACATATTGATAATATATAATAATAATTAGGGATGCACCGAATATTCGGCCACCAAAGATTATCGGCTGAAAATGGTTAAAAAGGCCCTTTCGGCCGAAAGGGTTTTAGCCGCGAAAAAAAATCTCCGAACGTCAGAGAACAGGGTTACGTTGATCATACTCCACATATTTGTCCGGTTGTTTTGATTTCAAGTGGTGGAGTAATCCCGAAGTGGTGAAAGTCTTTGCAGTTACACCCCCTCGAGAAATGTCAGCTGAACACGTTTTACAAATCGCAATCCGCGCCTCTTTCTCTGATATTTGCATATCAGACGGTTTGGTAGGAACCATTATATAAATGTGTTACGAATGATCTCTGTCTTTCTTATAGAGTCTTGATCACGCCCGTTCTCCACAGTGATGCAAATGCACACGCACATTAGGGCTGTGCAATTTAATCGATCCTGCGATATATATAAATATATATATCGATATTTTGTTTCCCGAGAAAGTATCGATATTTCAGCCGCGGGTATCGATACATTAAGTCCCATTCAAATCCCCCGTGTTCCGCCTGGCACTCTGCTCGCTGCCCATCCCCCCCCTGTTCGCTTTGCATGAAGAGCGATTACGTCAGCCAGCCGAGTGTCGCTGTAGAGCATTTCTAGATACAAAGACGCTGGTGTCTTCTTCTCGCAGTGAGTGCGAAGCGTTCAGGAGAATGGAGGCAAACATTAACCCAGCACCTTCGTGCTTAAAAGCAGATGTGTGGGATAGGGATGCCAGAGATTATTCGAATATTCGTTACAGTCGCCATAATCAAAACAAAAAAAAAACTATTCGATTTTATTTATATATATATTTTTTCTTATTTATGTTTTTTTTTTTTTCTGGCTTAGTTTCAACCAAAATATAGACAAATGTTAATAATAGTAATAGTATTAACAATTGTAAATGGACATCGGTCACACCACTAGTTTGTTCTACTGTAAACTTAGAGGAAGCCAGCTACACACCGACCCCGCCCCCCCTCTCCGTCACACGTGCGATTGATTTATTGGAGTGAGAACACAACTAAAGATGAACAAAGGCAAGAAGAGTTCCTCGTGGAACTACTTCAAACTGACAAGTGCAAATGAGGTCAAATGCAAGAGGTTTTTTTTCTCTCTCCCGCGGGGGGGGGGGGGGGGGCGCGGGCGTCGAATAATCGATTATTATTCGCCAGGGCTCTCCGATTTTGATCATGGTCAGTTTCTGGCATCCCTAGTGCGGGAGCACTTCGGCTTTAAAAAGAAGAAGGGAAGCGACAATTTAGATAAAACTATGGCGGTTTGCAAGCTGTGTCACAGACACGTGAAATACTCTGGAAATACCACTAACCTACGAACCCACCTACAACGTCGCCACCCGGACAAGGTAATGCTAACTGAGGAGCTCAAGAAGCTGCGGCCGCGGCGTGACCCAAAACAAACCGTGCTGGACAGCGATGGCGGTTGTTCATTGTGATACTGCACTTTATGTACTTACGTTTCAAAGGCTTGTAAGCTACAGTTTGCACTGTTTCAATAAATGAAACTAATTTTCTCACCACATCTTTTGATTCATTTTGTCCAGCATTTGATAGCTGTAGATTCTCTGTCTAGTCAGAGCCATATATTGTATAATTGATGCTTTCAGTTTTCAGTTGAATTAATTCAATCCAAGTCAATGGAACACTCACAAGATGTCACCAAAATCACTGTCCCTTTAAAATCTTTCAGAAAATGATGTAAGTGTATCGAATTATATCGAATCGTATCGTTGGCTGAATATCGTGATATATATATATATATATATATCGTATTGTGAGCTGAATATCGTGTATCGTATCGTATTGTGAGATTAGTGTATCGCTACAGCCCTAACGCACATGTTGTGAAAACTATGTTTGCAAACCAAAGCCCTGCAGGCGTCTGGGGGATTCTCTTTTAACATGTCAAGTACGCATTCTGGTTATCTTTGACAATAACACAAAGCAAAAAGACAACGTTTACTTAAGGAAACAGGCCAAACAACATTCCTGCATTTTTCTGAGTCATTTGAGAGTCGGTAGAGTAAGGAGGCTTTTTTTTTTTTTTAAGCTGCAAAGCGGAATCAATGTATTTTTTTTAACATTTTTAAAGTTTATTAACATCTTGACACTAAACCAGTGTTCTTGTTTATTACATTTCTTTGTGCACGCTGTTTCTCAAAACATTTACAAGTTGTGCTTTTAGAAAGTGGTGGGGACGAAATTGGCCGTCTACAGTTGTCTGACGGATTACGTTCTTTTATCATATTAAAAACGATGTATCTCAAGATGCGTTGGAGTAAAACTGAAGGGAGAAAGGTTCTGGACCTCCTTGGTCTTCCATGGTTTCCTATTGTTGTAAACACAGACACATTTGTTGATACAGACATTTTCAACACAGGACCTGATGAAGAAGAGTTCTTATGAGGCGTATTCCTCTTTATCAGATCAGAGAACATGTCCCGATGTTTGCATTCATATATTTGTTTTGCAGAAGCTCTCTCCGACCATGTTTTGAACCATGTTCACAAACACATTTATATCTATTGGTTATATAAGAGTAGACACTAAGGCTGGGAATCACCAGGCTCCCCACGATACAATACTATCGAGATACGATATTTTGTTACTTTCATTGCAATAGTATACATGTCTTAACGTAACTTCCTGTTTTATATACGACCATCTTTCGGAGGGATATGCTACAGTTTATATAAAAAAATATCGATACTTGGCATCCGTGTATTGATACAATATCACCATGCAAAGTATCGCGATACTATGCTGTATCGATTATTTCCACCACCACCTTACACACAGTGGGGAGATTTCTCATTAAATTGATAATAAATGATTGAGTGTTAACATGAAATTGGAGTCTTCTAACACGTCTGCATTCATGTCATTGATCTCCACAGATACCCAGCAGCAGGAGTGTATCCTCAATGTTGTAGAGGAGGACCCAGAGCCCCCCCACATTAAAGAGGAAGAGGAAGAACTCTGGTCCAGTCTGCAGATAGAGCAGGAGGTGGCTGATAGTTACCTCCCTTTCACTTCTGTGAAGATTGAAGAAGAGGATGAAGAGAAGGCTCAGTCCTCCTCACCGCTTCATGAAATCAAGACTGAGAATAACCGAGAGGTAGAGAAAACAGAAACTGATGAAGAGGAGTGTGAAGGATCAGATCCAGATGATCCTTTACAACCAGCTACTCAATACACAAGTTCACACTCTGAGTACGAGACTGACGACAGCAGAAATTGGGAGAAACCCGATTCAAACCCTCTGCAAGACAATGAAGTACCCGGAAGTGGCATTGAGGGTGATGATGGGTGTGCTAGAAGCTTTGTGCGTGAGGGGAATCTGCAGAAACACACTGGAGAGACACTTTATAGTTGCACCTTCTGTGATTTTACATCTGTGAAAAGGTCAGGTTTGACCAAACACCTCAAAGTTCATAGTGAAGCAAAACCTCAAAGCTGCTCAGTTTGTCAACAAACATTTAAAAGGAGAGGAGAGTTGGTGTCGCACATGAGAATCCACTCAGGGGAGAAACCATTCAGTTGTCCTGTTTGTGGTAAAGGTTTCACATACAAGTCTATTCTGAATAGACACTATACTGTCCACACTGGGGAGAGACGAGTCAGCTGCTCAGTTTGTAGTAAAACATTTGCAACAGTAGGCAATCTGAGAACACACCTGGTCCTCCACACAGGGGAGAAACCATTCAAGTGTAAGGTTTGTGGTAAAAGATTTGCCGACAGGTCGAATCTGAAAAAACACTCAACTGCCCACGATGGAGAGAAACCATTCAATTGCACGGTTTGTGATAAAAGTTTCACATACAAGTCAATTCTGAATAAACACCTGCACCTCCACACAGGGACTAAAGAATTCAGCTGTTCAGTTTGTAGTAAAACATTTGCAACACGTGGCAATCTGGGACAACACTCAACTGTCCACTCCGGGGAGAAACCGTTCAGTTGTACGCTTTGTAGTAAATCCTTCACCCACAAATCAAGTCTTAGAAAACACTTGATTGTCCACACGGGGGAGAAACCATTCAGTTGTTCACTTTGTGGAAAACACTTTGCCCAAATGACAAATCTGACACACCACTCAATTGTCCACTCCGGCCAGAAACCATTCAGTTGTACGGTTTGTGGGAAAGGCTTCTCCCACAGGTCCAATCTGAGACAACATGCAACTGTCCACACCGAGGAGAAACCATACAGCTGCTCAGTTTGCAAGACAGGTTTCACTCGGGTGTTCAATTTAAATAAACACAAGTGTGCTGGTGAGAGAAGCAACATAGAGTAAAGTTGTAGAGATGATTTTCACGTTTTTTTGCTGCAGATATGTTTAATAGAGTTGTGTAGTGTAGAGTCCTAAAACCCCGAAGTGAGTTAGCATTTTACCACTTCCTGTTCCCTCGTCTCAGAGCCAATTCGTTTTTTGAACTTTTTTTTGGAAAATAGCTGGAAATAATGTCTGTGGTTGAAACAAATTGAAGAGACGGATCACGTTTTGTTCTACGACATTAAATCCATCAGCAGTAGGGATGGGTATCGTTAAGGTTTTAACGGTACTACTACTTTTATCGATACCGCTTATCGGTCCGGTCTTTTAACGGTACTTTTATCGGTTCTTTTGGAGAAAAAAATAAGGTAGACTAACTAAACAAATTGTGAACAAAACTAACATTGCTTTTTATTTAAATTAAATACATAATATTTCACATCAAAATAAACAGCAATATTTTTGATAAATCGTATTAAATTATGTGCTAACAGAACTGTAAACAGAATAGCTGAAACTTTAACAAAATAAGTAATTCAGTTACCTCTAATCATTAACCCATGTTTGTATCATTGTGTTAACTCCGTGTGCTGCTGCTAGCATATATAACATACCTGACGTGGAAACGTTACTCGTGGATGGAGCTACAGAGCTACTAGAAAGACAGTCGAACCCGGTGCATTCCTCCGTCTGAATGTGGAGCACTTTTGCTAAATGTTTAGACAAATTGCTCGTGTTACCGCCCTTACATGCTAAACTCTTATAGCGCTTTTGGCAACGAGCATTGTCCACATCGAGACGGGTAAAGTTTAACCACACCTCGGAGCGCGTTCTCTCTGCCATCTCCTCCGTGTGTTGCTGCATGTAGCATTTGCGTGTGTGTAAACTGCTCCGCCCCCTCGCAAGCAGGCGGGGGAGAGAGATCTCTCGCCTGGATTGGAAAGATCGAAAATACTAAAAATACGCATTTTGCACGCTTTTTGCATATTAGAAACGGAGTTGGCGACACTAAAACTGCAATATAAAGTTTGTGTAGCAATAATACATATATTTTTCACATGTCTCCAGTACCGATAAAAAGACCGTTAACGTCGGAGCTTAACGGTACCACGGTCTTTAATAATTCAGCCCCGTGGCCCGTTTAATACCGGGGCTCGGTACCCAGCCCTAATCAGCAGTGACCCCACTGGTGATTTCTGAAGAGTTGACGTGTCTGAAAACGATGGTCATTACCAAGTGGCTGAATAGGACTACAGAAGTCGTGGAGGTCGTTGTACGTCATTGTGCCAAACCCTTAAACACTCCTCTAAGTTTGTTTGCCCTGTTCTGCTTGAAAGCAAGTACCTGCCTCCTGCAAGCTGTTCAAACAAACGCTTCAACTTGGACCATTTAGAATCTTTATGCTTGAATATGGATCTTAAGTTGGCGTGACGTTGAAGTCGTGCTGCTGGACTCGGCGGTTGCTCCTTTATAGCAGGGGTATTCAACTAAAATTCAAAGAGGTCCAGTTAGAGAAAATCTCCCCATGCAAAGGTCCGGAACATCAAAATGTCTAACTTGCTTCATGAATTAGTGTGATATATAGTGAGGTAGCCTGTAGCTTTATCAACGTCTGCATGTAATCAACAACTGACTGCCAATCAAATAAAGAAAGTACAATTTTAAGAAAACAATATTTATTGTCAATGAGCATTGAACTCTACAGATAGACAATAAATACTGTGGATATGTGTAATGTTCCTCTCGGGCTGCATTTAAAAATAAATAAAATAGCTTTTGAAAATATGTGCATCTTAAAAATGCTTAATTTTAGATAAATAAAATAAAGTGTAGCAGCAGCTTGAGTTTCCCTTTTTCTTTGTTAACCGTTTCACATCATGATTTAACTGTTTCAGCCGATTATAGAACAATATCAGTCTTTACACACATCATAACAATTGAACAGTTTTAAAGTTTCTCTTTCTTTCCCTCTTATATTGCAGTCCCTCACTCACTTTCTTTTATTCAGTGCGATAATTGAGCTTGAGCTTGTCCTGCCAGGGGTTTAAATCTGGGCTGAAATGGTGTTATTCTCTTTTTACGTTAGTGAGCCGGATCATTTGGCTCTCTTAAAGCGCCGGCTGTTTCGGCTCTCAAACGGCTCTTCATGTTACCACAGTTTACCACGGAGCCTCAGTTTACC
>NC_136903.1:2485934-2572459 GCF_949606895.1 Notothenia rossii | reverse complement strand
GGCGCTGTAGTTCCTTTATAGCCCAACATTAGCCGCCTTTAGCTTAGCGGTGGTGACGTGGAGTCATGTGACCGTGCTGTAGTTCCTTTATAGCCCAACATTAGCCGCCTTTAGCTTAGCGGTGGTGACGTGGAGTCATGTGACCGTGCTGTAGTTCCTTTATAGCCCAACATTAGCCTCCTTTAGCTTAGCGGTGGTGACGTGAAGTCATGTGACCGTGCTGTAGTTCCTTTATAGCCCAACATTAGCCTCCTTTAGCTTAGCGGTGGTGACGTGAAGTCATGTGACCGTGCTGTAGTTCCTTTATAGCCCAACATCAGCCTCCTTTAGCTTAGCGGTGGTGACGTGAAGTCATGTGACCGTGCTGTAGTTCCTTTATAGCCCAACATTAGCCTCCTTTAGCTTAGCGGTGGTGACGTGAAGTCATGTGACCGTGCTGTAGTTCCTTTATAGCCCAACATTAGCCTCCTTTAGCTTAGCGGTGGTGACGTGAAGTCATGTGACCGTGCTGTAGTTCCTTTATAGCCCAACATTAGCCACCTTTAGCTTAGCGGTGGTGACGTGAAGTCATGTGACCGTGCTGTAGTTCCTTTATAGCCCAACATTAGCCTCCTTTAGCTTAGCGGTGGTGACGTGAAGTCATGTGACCGTGCTGTAGTTCCTTTATAGACCAACATGTTTGTAGTTCTAATGGCAGCAGCAGTAATACCTGTAATATTTGTTGCAGGGTGCGACTCACAAACTGGAGAACCACGTCTTCCACATGTTCCGCTACTACAACTTCGGCCGCATGAGGAAGAGCGCGGACTTCTTCCTGCTGCTGTCCAACTCGCGGTACGTCACCTGGTGGTCGCTCTTCCTCAGCCTCCTCATCGTCACCTCGGGCTACCTGCAGCTCCTCTTCCTCAAGAGACTCTTCATCAGCAAGAGCGGCACCGCGGAGGAGAAGCCACGCTGCTGACAGAGGCACGAAGCAACAGACCTGTCGTCTAAAAGGTTCTTTTGTATTTAAGATAACTATCAGATAACTGCATCCATACAAAAGAGAACCCAGGTCTGAATCTATTTACTGTAAACCGGTTTAAGTTGTGGTGTTTATGTACTTGTGCTTCTTTACAAAGCATGAATAAACTTGATAAAAATACATACGTGAGCCGTTTGTAATGTTTTGTACACATTATTTTCCCTTCCCTTTGCTCAAAGAGGCCCTATTAGGCTTTTGGGGTTTCCTCTTCTAGGTTTGTGTGCATGTAAATGGTCTGCAGAGGCTAACATTCAATTGTTGGGGTTGTCTCTCCCTTGTGGTGTCTTTTGTGAAACTCAGCTCAAGTTCAACCAGGAAGACCGTCTTTATATCCAGTCATTCATATATTTCCATCTCACTACGCTCACCCTCCAATCAGCGATCGGGGGTCGTTCACTCCCCCTTCGTCTCTATTCCCACCAGCCAATCACAGCGCAGCGTTCGACCTTCTGCTCTCCCCCCTTCTGACAGCTGTCATTCTGTGCTTTTAAATTGGGTTGTTTTTCTTTTCTTGTGTTTTATATTGTTTTTAAATCATGTGAGAGAGTTTTTTTCAGTTTGTGGCTATAAGTATGGTTTTATTGTCTCGTGCTTTTACATTAGTTTTCTGTCCTATCGGTTTTGTCTAAATGTATTTCTGCTGCTTTTTATACATTTATTGATGCACAGCACTTTGGTCAACTCTGTTGTTTTTAAATGTGCTATATAAATAAAGTTGGATTGGATTGTAGGTAACGCAAGGCAGCTGTCCTCCAAATCCAGGGTCAAGCTGAAACCTCTCCTCTTCAGACCTCCATCAATCCCTTCAGACCTCCATCAATCCCTTCATACCTGCATCAATCCCTTCATACCTCCATCAATCCCTTCAGACCTCCATCAATCCCTTCAGACCTGCATCAATCCCTTCAGACCTGCATCAATCCCTTCATACCTCCATCAATCCCTTCAGACCTCCATCAATCCCTTCATACCTCCATCAATCCCTTCATACCTCCATCAATCCCTTCAGACCTCCATCAATCCCTTCAGACCTCCATCAATCCCTTCAGACCTCCATCAATCCCTTCAGACCTCCATCAATCCCTTCAGATCTCCATCAATCCCTTCATATCTCCATCAATCCCTTCATACCTCCATCAATCCCTTCATACCTCCATCAATCCCTTCATACCTCCATCAATCCCTTCAGACCTCCATCAATCCCTTCATACCTCCATCAATCCCTTCAGACCTCCATCAATCCCTTCATACCTCCATCAATCCCTTCATACCTCCATCAATCCCTTCAGACCTCCATCAATCCCTTCAGACCTCCATCAATCCCTTCATACCTCCATCAATCCCTTCATACCTCCATCAATCCCTTCAGACCTCCATCAATCCCTTCAGACCTCCATCAATCCCTCCATACCTCCATCAATCCCTTCATACCTCCATCAATCCCTTCAGACCTCCATCAATCCCTTCAGACCTCCATCAATCCCTTCAGACCTCCATCAATCCCTTCATACCTCCATCAATCCCTTCATACCTCCATCAATCCCTTCAGATCTCCATCAATCCCTTCAGACCTCCATCAATCCCTTCAGACCTCCATCAATCCCTTCATACCTCCATCAATCCCTTCAGACCTCCATCAATCCCTTCATACCTCCATCAATCCCTTCAGACCTCCATCAATCCCTTCAGACCTCCATCAATCCCTTCATATCTCCATCAATCCCTTCATACCTCCATCAATCCCTTCAGACCTCCATCAATCCCTTAATTTACGTGGATTTAATAGTACCGCATAGTTTAGCAAATAAAGTGATTGATCTCCCAGCTAGCGCTGCCTGCGTAGTATTTTGTAACGTAACGTCCCAAACAGCGACCGTCTGTTAAACGCTATCGATTCAAACGGCAGCGTTTTATTAATATTTTGTTTCAAGCTCTCGTCCTTAGTAAAAACAAAACTAGTGGAAGGGGAAATGCTGCCAGGGGAAGCTGATCCACCTTCAGGTGCTGGGACAGCTCGTTCCCTCTCTGCAGCTGTTTGAGCCGCGGTCTGTGTGAACGCCGCTCCGCAGTTTAATGCAGGGCCGTAGCTACGTTTTTAACGGGCCTAAAATGATATTTAAAATTATTCACTTTTAATGAATGTACTGCTTGTTTCGTTGCTTGATAAGCTTGTGGAAATAGTGTAGGTTTGTTTCTACAAGTACAGTTTTAGGGAAACAAAAGTTAGGGGGGCAGCTGGGGGGGCAAGGCTCTACAGTGGGGGAGGGCAACTGCCCCCCCTTGCCCCCCTGTAGATCCGCCCCTGACCTGCACTAATGACTGTTTTTTAAAAATATATTTCATTGAGCATTAAAAGTGCAAAATATACGGTAACACTTTATCTTAAGGTACACTTATTCAACATCAACTAGTTTTTAATTAACACAATAATAATAATAATAATAATAATACATGTTATTTATAGCACTTTTCCTGGTGCTCAAAGCGATTTGCAAGTAAAGAAGATAAATAACAACATAAATATTAGAGTCAAACTACTAGCTTATTGTTTCTGAACAAGTACCTAATTTTGAGTTATTTTGACACAATTAACACTTGTAGTTGGATGTTACATGTTACGTAAGAATAGACCATATTTGTTAGGCATTATGGGAGAATTACTATTCTTGTGGTACTGCTGCCTTATTAGGCCCATATTGAGCATATTAAGACCTAAACTAATGTACAACAACGTCCTTACTTGCAATAAATCACTAATTAGAGGGTTATTGAAGAAAAACTCTCTATAGACAGATAGATAGTTATATACAGGGTTGCACATAACTGGTACGCATGCGTGGCAACAATCCGAAATGCGTACCGTCTCTTGTGTCACAAAGCGCATTTGCGTACCAACGTACTTTTGAAGCTTTCCCAGAAGGCGGTTAGATCACCGGACGACAGAGTCGGTCTCCGTGTCTACAGACAGGGCTGCTGTTAACGTCGGTCTGTGCACGCGTCTCAAACACGCCTAGTTTGTTTACAAAATTGCGGCGCAACTTGGTACCCTGGAAAGAAATCTCTGCGTGAGAAATACAAGGTGTGGCGTGTGAATGGAGTGAAATGCGTGAGACTTGAGAGCTCTGAATTTATCTGAAACATGACATGGAGATTTCTGATTCTGTCTATAAATTAATAAGTGACTACAACTCAAATAAAAGAATCCAGGCTGATTTGCTTGAATTTCTCTTAAATCACAGATTGTAGATCGGGAGGCAATCATTAAACCCTAAAGTGCACGAGAACAGAAAAAGTGCGTTGGCCAATGTTTCCTTTAACTTGATGGGTAAATGAAAGAGCTTATTCGTGATCAAACTGCTTTATGCACTCAACAACTGCTCCTGGTACGTTGCTATGACAACATTCTGCTTTTTAAAGTATAACACATTTTTTTCCTTCAAGTTTTCTTTCCAGATCCTCCAGCTCCTCCTCCAGCTCCTCCTCCAGCTCCTCCTCCAGCTCCTCCTCCAGCTCCTCCTCCAGCTCCTCCTCCAGCTCCTCTTCCAGCTCCTCCTCTAGCTCCTCCTCCAGATCCTCCTCCAGCTCCTCCTCCAGCTCCTCCTCCAGCTCCTCTTCCAGCTCCTCCTCCAGCTCCTCCTCCAGATCCTCCAGCTCCTCCAGCTCCTCCTCCAGCTCCTCCTCCAGCTCCTCCTCCAGATCCTCCAGCTCCTCCTCCAGCTTCCTGTCCTGCTCCTCCAGCTCCTCCTCCAGCTCCTCCTCCAGATCCTCCAGCTCCTCCTCCAGCTTCCTGTCCTGCTCCTCCAGCTCCTCCTCCAGCTCCTCCAGCTCCTCCTCCAGCTCCTCCAGCTTCCTGTCCTGCTCCTCCTGTATGCTGTTCTGTCGTACATGCAGGCTTCCAGAAAGTTCCTCATAGGCATCACTGAGCCTTTCGTTCACATCTCTGAACTCCGTTTCGTAGCAGCTTGATCTCAGAATCTTCAGTAAACGGTTTGAGTGTTGAAACTTCTCGATCTTGTTCGTGGCTTCGGTCAGAGCTTGTTGGAGGTTTTCCAAAGCGTCACGGACATCGTCGGAGTCTTTAATTCGTGCCATATCTTGAATTGATTCCACCAGCTTCTCAAGCATGTCGAGTCTTGCAGAAATTCTTGAAAATTGCTGACTATTACTTTTTATGACATCTATTCGATTATTGAGTGTCGAGATTGATTTCAAAATGGTGTCCATGATGAGCTGGAGAGACAGGGAGGAGGACACAGGAGCATGCTATAAAATGGACGAACATTAATCTGACATTCAGGGGCGCCGCCAGGGATTTTGGGCCCCATGAAAAGATATCACATTGGTGACTTAAACATTTTTTTCTTAATGTTCTAAAATTGTTTGGGCCCCTGTCAGTCACGGGCCCTTAGAATCGTCCTAACTTTTCACCCCCTTACGGCGCCCCTGCTGACATTAATGAGACTAAATTCTCCTGTTAGCATGTTGAACAAGTGCGCGGTGCTGAATATAATTGACACAACATGAGAACAAACACTGAATAATCTACGATATCATTTATTATTCCGTCAGCATCTGTTAAAGACAATGAGACTGTATACTTTATGGTTGATCCATGTGCATCCAGCCAGCCCAAAATAAACGTTGTGCACATGACAATAAAGCCTTGAATCTTGAAAATCTATATGAGGTAAGGGGACACAGGCGGCAACAATCAAGGGAGGGGCTGACAATCTCAAAGGCGGGGAAACACACAATGGCAGGAAGAGCTCTGAAACGAGAGGAAAGGGAAGTTAACAAGTGAACAATAAGACATGGCTAAACCTGGACTATAAATTAAACATGAAACATATAACATAAGACCTGATAAATAACTCAACTTAATACAAATCAATTACCAAACATGGCGTGACGTTATATGATTCGTGACAGTGGAATCTATATATCATACAACCTTGAACAGGATGAGCAGGTTGAACAGATACCAATGGATGCCAAGAATGTTTCTGATAAACTCCTTAGGCTAAAACACAAATGTGCTTTTGTTTTCACTTCGATTCAGACCCGACCGGCCGCCTGTCAACAGGTAAATCATTTGTTTAAACTACGTTCCTTTTTGAGATCGTACATTAGCACTGCTGTTAAAGAGATAATCTAGTTTAGAAAGTGTTGTTTACATGGACTGAATATTACTCTTTCAGCTTATTAAGTTGTTTGTTTAATGGTTTATTTTTGCCAGAGCACCTAGAGTAATAAAGGAACATTTAAAGGTTTACAGCTTTTGAAGTATATTATAAACCTATAGTAATTCTGTTATTTGTACATTTAAAGCTCCCTTTGCTATGCTCAATTAATGATGGAGAATAAAAACCAAAGTCAAAACATATGTTCCAAAGATTATCTAAAGCTAAAATAGACTTTTCCTTAAAGTTATAATCTTTTAATTACCAAATTCACTCTAAATGTAAGTTAGTAACAAAAATAATTCAACTTTAATGTGTGAACAAAACAAATGTTTTCGACAGGTGTTTTCAATTTGTTGTGCCAACATGTTTAAGCTGGACAGGTAAACGTTTCTATCTGTTAACATAAAGTAAAAATATATTAAGGTAATTAGTTTTTGCTGTTTTATTACAAAGATGTATGTACGATTTAATTATGAGTAGACTTTGAAACTCCGCCTACTCTCTTAAAAGTACATTTCCGAGAACTCTGAGTAAAGGAATTTGGGGAATTTACAGAGGTTAAATCACAGGAAGGTACAAAAGGAAACTGATGATTTTCTGACTTTATTCTGACATTAATCTCAGAATATTTACTGTCTTCTCAGAATTTGGACTTCAGTCACAAAACAAACAAAAAAATGCTAATTCAGAATTGGCCCTAATCCTCTTCCGTAGATTTTCATATTTTCAAAAACAGATATAAGAAATGGAATAGAAACAGCTCCAGTTCACCGGATATCTTTAGTTTGCTAATTCACGGCTTGGTTAGTTCATTCTGGTTATGTTAACTTTACTGTGTCCCAATTTAAGCTGCTTCTTTGTCTCTACAGCTAAACATGGCTGCACTAGATCCATACCTGGGCGTATTGGATTTCTCCTTGAACCTTTGTTCATCAATCTACACGAGGGCAGCGAATGTCAGCGCCAACAAGGAGCGCTGCCAACAAATCGCCCAGAGAGTGAAGGCACTTGAGGGTCTCATTCTCACCATCAAACATAGAGGAAAGGGACAACTATCCCCTGCTATGGACGACACTTTGAAGGAAATCTGCTGCACCCTCACATCTGCAAAGACGCTGATGGAGAAAATCAACCGAACTAAAATGTTTATGAGATTCCTGAAGTCCAGGAGACATGAAGAACAATTGTCGTATTTGGACAGAAGGCTTTATAATCACTTCCTAGTTCTGTCGGAGGCTCTACTCATTGAGCAGGGCGAAACGCTGCACAGAATTTGTAACGTGAATATCGGAGATACCCAACCAATGCCCCCAATAATAACGCTAGGCGCCACACCCCGTCAGGGCCGTCCCTCCCTACACGCAGATCACGCAGACTGCGCGGGGCCTCACCTCGCGGAGGGGGCCTTACTTCGCCGAAAGTGCCTCACCCGATTCTGCGCCTGGCGAAACAAGTATGCTGCACCCCCTGCACCCTGTAGTTGCAGCACTACGTACCACAGTTTCGAAGGGTTTCTCACTCCTACTGGCCCCAGACTTTCCATGAGAACAAACTCCAAAAATATTTTGTGGGATATGTGGGCTGATCAGGAGGAAGACTCACCACCATTGTAAATATACATTTGTTCCTCAAATGGCCACTTGATGTCCGCTCCAAAAGTGAGTCAATCTCCGTAGAGCTCCACGTTAAAATGCCCATCTTCACAGCAGAAAAAAACAACTTGGTTAAAAACGTGTTTTTGGCCTCTATTGTTAATTCCCCCATTCATAATAACTGTATGGGGGTGAACTTTCATATAATTCAATTGTTTACATTATATTAAGACTTAAAGTGATGCATCTTTTAAAGGATATGGTGGATTTGAGTGACAGGTGGATGTACTTCTTTGCTCGAAGTACTCAGATATTGTACTTGAGTAAAAGTAGAAGTACTCAGATCTTGTAGTAAAAGTAGAAGTACTCAGATCTTGTACTTCAGTAAAAGTAGAAGTACTCAGATCTTGTACTTGAGTAAAAGTAGAAGTACTAAGATCTTGTACTTGAGTAAAAGTAGAAGTACTCAGATCTTGTACTTGAGTAAAAGTAGAAGTACTCAGATCTTGTACTAGAGTAAAAGTAGAAGTCCCAGAGTGTAGGAATACTCTGTTACAGTAAAATTCCTGCATTCAAAAATGTTCCTCAAGTAAAAGTAGAAAAGTATTCTCATCAAAATATAGTGAAAGTAGCGACAGTAAAAGTAGTCATTGTGCAGATTGGTCCATTTCAGAATAATATATATGATATGTTTTATAATGATTGATCATGAAAGTGTTCTCAAAGCTGCTAAAGGTGCAGCTAGTTTGAATGACTTTGTATACTGCAGGGTAGCTGGTGGATTTACTCCAGGTGGAACTAAAGTCTGATTTAACACTTGATTAGATTTCAGATCATTCATCCACATCTGTAAAGTAACTAAAGGGATTAAATACATGTAGTGGAGGAAAAGTACACCATGTACCTCTGAACTGTAGCGGCCCGCACATATGATTATATAATCAGACAACGTGCGTTAAAAATAATTATAACACATAATGAGAGACGTTCTGCAGTCAGGAGGAGGTTTCACAGACGGCAGGTGGCTCTGACTTTTATGTAGTCCTAGTTGACGGAGCATTATTACTGTTACGACACTGTTCAACACTTCGTTCTGTTTCACTCTTTAACTAAACAACCGTGGATGTCTTCAAAAATATTTAGTGAAAGTGTCTTTCGCTAAATATTTTGAAGATACCCGCTTAATAATAATTCTGCTTAATGAATAGGCTATACATACAGCCGGTGTTCGACCCAGTGGTCGATCTGAGTCTAGATTATATTAAATGATTTACAATGTTTTTGTTTGTAGTGGAAACTTCTAAGAATTTATGAATCAAAAGTATTTAGAATTTAGGAGAAGTTAATCTTTTTAAATGTAATGATTTACAACAATTATGTCAGTAAACTTGTAAGGAATGGTTAAGGAAACGTTGTTTAAATTCAGTAAAAGTTGAATGTAATGATCTGTAATTATAGAAACCATTATAAGAAATAATTCACAATAAGTAGTTTGAATCAAGTATAAATTGATTAGATTAATGTAATAATTTATACTGATTATGATTGTGTTGTGTATGAAAGGATTAAAGGTGGGGTATGTAATTTTTTTCAGATACACTTTTTGTTATATTTCATGGAATGCTCTTAACATCCCGATAGCAATGAATATCTGAAGTGCTTTGACAATAAATACATAAAAAAATCTCATCTGTGGAAGCCGTGGCGCTGTAAAAAGCACGACCAATCATCTGAGCCGGCTAAAGTAACTGGATGGCCTACCTGCCTGTCAGCCATTGGTCATGTGCCCGTTCGTTGGAGGAGGGGCTCTGTGAGGAAGTGGCAGATTTTTCCCGGCTGTGTATTTTCAAATTGTAGCGCACTCAAGCTGGTTTCTCCAAAATGACCTACCCCACCTTTAAGCACAAGTTGTTTATAACTATTGAGACTCATAGCACCATCTTATGTTTATTTGACTAAACAACACATGTTATTATTGATTATTGACATAAATTATATTAAGCTTTAAAGAGCTGTATCTTTTGTCGATTAGTCACTTTCACAACGATTAGAAAAAACATGCATATTTGTTCATTAATCATATATAAGGTTTTTAGTGAAAATCAAGGCCAAAGCTTTTTTTGTGCCAAATCTAAATAATGTCAATCATTAAAACTTCTCTCCATTTGTCTGTTGGTATTTCTATTTGTTGGTTTGTTAAAAACTGAAGAGAAGCATGCAGAGGGTCGACTTCAGAGATGTCTACAGTTTGCAGATGAGACCATCCTTCTCATTGCCAAGTACCATTATTTATTTATTGCTTTTTTTATTATGCACCATATATAGTGCATTATAAATATCACTCCACCTATATTGTGGCAACTTTCCATCAAACTGACAGAGTTTCACCAACATATGATTATCTTTTCTTTTTATTCTGAGATCATAAATACTACATTTTACACAGGAGCCTGTGACTTAAGTTTTTCATTGCCATATCTACACTGTATCTACAGTACTGTGCACATGACAATAAAGCCTTGAATCTTGAAAATCTATATGAGGTAAGGGGACACAGGCGGCAACAATCAAGGGAGGGGCTGACAATCTCAAAGGCGGGGAAACACACAATGACAGGAAGAGCTCTGAAACAAAAGGAAAAGGTAAGTTAACAAGTGAACAATAAGACATGGCGTGGACTATAAACTAAACCCCCCCACTTACTGTGGAGGAGCATGATGTGACACGGGTGCTCAAAGCAGTGAACCCCAGGAAGGCTGCTGGTCCAGATGGAGTACCTGGGAAGGTGCTCAGAGCGTGTGCCAACCAGCTCTCACAGGTCTTCACCAGCATTTTTAATCTCTCCCTGAAACTCGCTGTTATCCCACCTTGCCTTAAAACTGTCACTATCATTCCTGTTCCTAAGAAAGCAACCACAGACAGCCTCAATGACTACCGCCCCATTGCACTCACACCTGTGATCATGAAGTGTTTTGAGAGGCTGGTGTTACATCACATAAAGGCCTGCCTTCCCCCCACCCTCGACCCACACCAGTTTGCCTACAGAGCAAATAGATCCACTCTGCACTGAGCCACCTGGAGCACCGTGGGAGCTATGTCAGATTGCTCTTTATTGACTACAGCTCAGCGTTCAACACAATCATCCCGGACGTTCTAGTTTGCAAACTATCAAACCTAGGCCTTCCCCCACCCACCTGTTCCTGGATCAAAGATTTCCTCACTAACCGCCCCCAGCGTGTGAGACTTGGCCCCCATCACTCCACCCGCACTCTCAGCACAAAGCCAAAAACATTGTCAAGGACAGCTCACACAACTAGTTCAGAGTGTAATAATCAACATTCTTCTGCCTGTGGTGTTTCTTCAAATGTGTTAGTTGTGTTTGTTTTATGTCTTTCATTTCAAGTCTAGTCAGGTATTTATGTAGAGTCAGGTTTTCATTATACTTCACGTCATGTCTATTTATGTCATTCATCTCTAGTGAAGTCCCCGTGTTTCATGTCATGTCTCGTTTCCCATTTTCTGTTTTATTTTGCACTTACCTCTTGTCTTTCATTTCAGGCCCTGTTACTTCCTCCCTTTGTGTGTTTTCCCGCCATTGTCAGCGTCTGCCTTTGTTTCTACCTGTTCCCACTTCCCTCATGTTTAAATAGTCCTTGTCTCCCTTTGTCTTGTGCCAGTTCGTCTTGTTTCAGTGTGATTCACATGTCCAGAGAACCAGCGTGTTACCAGAGAGGAGAGTTTTGTTTGTTAGAAACCAAGAGCTTTATTTTGTCCTCGCAAGAGTGATCTTTTGTTTAAACTTTGTTTATTTTTCTCAGTAAAAAGTGAGTCGCTGCAATTGATTCCAGTATTTTTGTACCTCGTTCTAACAATGCCTCAACCCAACCATATGCTGATGCCCAGCCCAACATCCCCACTTCCTTACAGCCCCATGCCCCCCCCTCCCCCCCCCCACACACACACACACACACACAGTGAACAGTGAAGTGGTACTCGTAGCAGTGGGCAGATATTGCACATTCCCCCCATGGCAACATGTAACCCCACACCCTCTGTTATTTACAGGACCATGACCCCCATGTCCTCCGTGCCTTTTTCCACTACCTTTGACTCCAATCCTGCCAAGAGCACCATGGAGCCAATACTTTTTTAAACATAAAATAAAATGCTGTTGTAACAAGCTTTGGTTCCTGTAGAGCAGGGGGTGTCCAAACTGCGTCCTGGGGGCCACATGCGGCTCATGCCAAAGGTGGCTCATTTAATATCATGAAATTAATGGTTTGAATGTTGATAATTTATCTGAAACATGACATGGAGATTTCTGATTCTGATTCTGTCTATAAATTAATAAGTGGCTACAACTCAAATAAAAGAATCCAGGCTGATTAGCTTGAATTTCTCTTAAATCACAGATTGTAGATTGGGAGGCAATCATTAAACCCTAAAGTGCACGAGAACAGAAAAAGTTACCTTGATGGGTAAATGAAAGAGCTTAGTCGTGATCAAACTGCTTTATGCACTCAACAACTGCTCCTGGTACGTTGCTATGACAACATTCTGCTTTTTAAAGTATAACACATTTTTTTCCTTCAAGTTTTCTTTCCAGATCCTCCAGCTCCTCCTCCAGCTCCTCCTCCTGCTCCTCCTCCAGCTCCTCCTCCAGCTCCTCTTCCAGCTCCTCCTCTAGCTCCTCCTCCAGCTCCTCCTCCAGCTCCTCTTCCAGCTCCTCCTCCAGCTCCTCCTCCAGCTCCTCTTCCAGCTCCTCCTCCTGCTCCTCCTCCAGCTCCTCCTCCAGCTCCTCTTCCAGCTCCTCCTCTAGCTCCTCCTCCAGCTCCTCCTCCAGCTCCTCTTCCAGCTCCTCCTCTAGCTCCTCCTCCAGCTCCTCCTCCAGATCCTCCAGCTCCTCCTCCTCCTCCAGCTCCTCCTCCAGCTCCTCCTCCAGATCCTCCAGCTCCTCCTCCAGCTTCCTGTCCTGCTCCTCCAGCTCCTCCTCCAGCTCCTCCTCCAGATCCTCCAGCTCCTCCTCCAGCTTCCTGTCCTGCTCCTCCAGCTCCTCCTCCAGCTCCTCCAGCTCCTCCTCCAGCTCCTCCAGCTTCCTGTCCTGCTCCTCCTGTATGCTGTTCTGTCGTACATGCAGGCTTCCAGAAAGTTCCTCATAGGCATCACTGAGCCTTTCGTTCACATCTCTGAACTCCGTTTCGTAGCAGCTTGATCTCAGAATCTTCAGTAAACGGTTTGAGTGTTGAAACTTCTCGATCTTGTTCGTGGCTTCGGTCAGAGCTTGTTGGAGGTTTTCCAAAGCGTCACGGACATCGTCGGAGTCTTTAATTCGTGCCATATCTTGAATTGATTCCACCAGCTTCTCAAGCATGTCGAGTCTTGCAGAAATTCTTGAAAATTGCTGACTATTACTTTTTATGACATCTATTCGATTATTGAGTGTCGAGATTGATTTCAAAATGGTGTCCATGATGAGCTGGAGAGACAGGGAGGAGGACACAGGAGCATGCTATAAAATGGACGAACATTAATCTGACATTCAGGGGCGCCGCCAGGGATTTTGGGCCCCATGAAAAGATATCACATTGGTGACTTAAACATTTTTTTCTTAATGTTCTAAAATAGTTTGGGCCCCTGTCAGTCACGGGCCCTTAGAATCGTCCTAACTTTTCACCCCCTAACGGCGCCCCTGCTGACATTAATGAGACTAAATTCTCCTGTTAGCATGTTGAACAAGTGCGCGGTGCTGAATATAATCGACACAACATGAGAACAAACACTGAATAATCTACGATATCATTTATTATTCCGTCAGCATCTGTTAAAGATAATAAGACTGTATACTTTATGGTTGATCCATGTGCATCCAGCCAGCCCATAAATAAACGTTGTTCTCTTGTATACGATAAGAACTTTATCCATCCCAATGAGGGGATCTCCAGTTGTTTCAGATCTCAAAAGTGAAAGCGGCAAGGATCAAAAGTAATTGAGGGATATATAACACAGTAGAATAAAGAAATATAGCCATATATTAAACTATCATGTTGTTAGAGGTGGGTGATGGTGACAAACCGTCCGCAGGAAAACAACAGGATCTTTAAGATAAGTTATAGGTTATTATATTTTATTGTTATATTTATAAAGGACTTTGTTTTCAATATTCAGCAGCAGTTAGCTATGCTTTATTATGTTACTATCTTAGTGTCTTATCTTCCATCATCATTTATACATGGTGGTAATACATGTTATGGCCCAGTTTAATATGCAACTTCATTTTGCAACCCTGCCTGTAAATCATTGTGTCTCTGATCAAAAGGTATCGTTCATCTCTATAAAAAACTCCGGAGTGGTGACGGTTATTTTCCATCTAAATAACCTGCATGTTACAGAGCACTGCTCTTTCTGTTTCCACATGTCTGTTACAACTCTAGTGTTCGTTTATATTGAAACAACTGAAACGTTGACTTTAATTCATACAAATTCTGCATGGGGATCAAATAAAAGTACATGTTCAAGACTGATCAGCCCTGAATCAATAAATGGTGTGTTCTTGTGGATGTTCATGATGAACAATTCCCACAAAGTTGATCATCAGGTGAAACACACTTCCACAAACATCACACAATGCGCATTGACTTGAAGTCCAGCCCTTACTTTGCTGAGATCAACAGAAAACCATTTTTAAATACTTCAGTTTTCCCGTGATGAGGTTTCCATGTTAAGTCCTCCATTATTACACCTACATATCTAGATGTTGGCACTCTCAAAAATCATGAGAAGAGTCAACAACAAAGGGAAATTATGACTTACTGTAAAATGGATGCCGTGTGATCGAATGAAAGAACGTGAAACAAACCATAACAACACCTTCACTTGGTTGTCATAATAAAAACTGCTTGACAACAGCTCAGACTTTGCTCTCCTTTATTGCACAGAAGAATCTCGAACCTTCACACACATTTGATTCAACGCTTTTGCAGCATGTTAATGCCAGCAACAATTATTGTATCCCTTAGTATAATATATAACACCTGAAAAATAGCTTTGTTTTTGTAAGTGCTAGTATTTCCTGTCTTATTTTGAAAGTCCACTTTTCTCATTTGTCATGTTTCCTTCTACTTCCTGCCTTTGTCTTTTTCCCGCCTGATTTGTATCACTTGTTTTACACAAACTGTGTGCATTGCAATTCTTATTTAGGGTTGATTTTACAGTTGATCAGTGGTTCTGCATCAAATGTAATGATATATATCCATAAAATTAGTAAACTATGTCTTGAGTTTGTAGCTGCTTTGCCAAGTGTTCACCGGGATAACACAGATTTGTTTGTGAAATTGCCTTATTCTGTGTTTTTACCGGCTTCACTCACCATTTGTTTTAGTGAAAAGAAACCTCTGTGTATGATCCGGCTCCTGGTAAAATCTTCAAACAATAAATCAATAATAATACAAATAATCCTAACTGGGTGAAGCTCAGTGACACATGGAGCGTTGCATTGTCTTACATTATGGTTTTTATTCAGAGCCCCAGAACAGCAGAAATGACACATTCTACGTTTAAATTAAAGTACGTAAACAAGAATGTAAAAACCATGACATTCAGCCTCTTACGCAAGAACATTAGAGCCACATGTGAAAAACGTTTTAGAAAAAGCAATTAAAACAATTTCTCTCCGGATTTTGACTTTTTAAAAAGAGCAACATTTCTGAGGAAAAACTGATAATAGTGAGATTTTCCAAAAAAAAGAGAACTCTCAAAATTCTGATATTTTTCTCGGAGCTCTGAAAAAAATTCACTTTTGGTCAGATCTAAACATAAAATGCCCACGTCTCCGTAATTCTCTTCCGTAGCCCTGTAATGCAAGGAGCAGGAGTTATATGGTAAAGGAAATGAACTTATGATCTCGAAAATACATCAAAATGTGTAGAAAATAAATTACAGATGAAGGTAGTTTGTTGGTAAGTGGCAACGATAGCTAAAATAGTTTAATTCACTATAAAATGCTTTGTGCCTCACGATGTTACACTGATGAGAAGGAAGACATCGTCTGCAAACTGTAGGAATCAGAAAAGACAGACAGTTAGATATTTCAAATAATATAATTAAAAGTGGATTTCTTTCAGGTCTGAAACAGGAGATTCTTTGCTCTTGGGTCTACTTCTAAACATGATATTAACATTAAAGAACCTAGCTATACCGTGCACATTCCTCCCATTTTGTACATTGGTAACCTTTTTAAACCTGCACAGCCTTTCATTTTTTAATTATGTTACACTGCACATGTTCTCCAAAGAGAACTCCTGTTAACCTGCATGGCAGTAAACCTGATTCTGATGCTCCTTCATTACAGAATAGGGCAGTTTCCTCTACTTTCACACGCTAATTTTGTCTCCACTTTTTGCAACATGTCTTCCTGCTTGCCCAGCTTCCTCTCCTGCTCTGCAAACTTCCTATCTTGCTCCGCCATTTTCCGATCCTGCTCTGCCAGCTTCCTATCCTGCTCCGCGAGCTTCCTCCCAGTCTCGGCCATCTTCTTCTTCTGCCATTTCAACATGACCTTCTGCTCACTGAGCATGTTCTCCTGCTCAGAAAGACGTATCCCTTGCTTGTCCAGCATGTTCCTCTGTTGGGCATGCAGGGCCGCTGAGAGGGTCACGAAGGCATCAGTGAGGCTTTTGTTCAGGGTTTCGAACTCTGATTTGTAGTCGCTGGATTTCATCGCCCGAGTCACCTCGAAGGATTCGGTGAATTTCCGGATGAGCTCATCAGCTGACAGCAGAACCTTATTGAGTTTCCCCAACGCTTCGTTCAGGTCATCGGAGATTTTCTCTGACTCCTTCTGCAGGATGAAATTAGCCAGTTTCTCCAGGGCTTTGAGTCTCTCCAGAACGTGAGGGCATTGCTGATCATTTTTCTTGATCCTTTCATACATGGAGTAGATGCCCTGGAAGGGTTTGATGAGCTCCATGATCAGCTGAAGGGACAAGAAACAAACAGACTGGAATTAAAGCAGATATCAAATCTTTTATAAATAAATCTTTGTTGATTATCACTCAAAGGTCCCCTAGGCAAGGTGATGTTAAATGTATAAAACGTCAGTCCGAAACACAAAGATATTAAATTGAATATGTTATAAAACTGTTTATATTCAATTTGAGAACAAACACAGCAAAAACAGTTGTGACTAAATAGCCGCTTTCACACCAAGTACTTTGCCGCACTTAGTCCCGCCAAACTCTTTAGTCCCGGAACTGTCCTAGTAGATCGCATTCTCATCGGAATAAGTTCCCTGAGGGAGGATTATGCAAATGAAGCCGCTGACGTCAGGTCGTCTTCTTCTTCTTCTTCTTCTTCTTCTTCTTCTTCTTCTTCTTCTTCTGTTTACTGGAAGGCCGCAAACAACTTCACGGTGTATACTGCCACCCGAAGTCCCCCGGTAAATCGTCAGAGCGCCGACACCTCCTCATCACACCGCTTCCACTTTTTATTTTGTGTTGCCATAAGTTAGTCTCTCTCCGTTTGTGCGCTGGGCTAATGCTAATAATGCTAATGGGAGTAAATAAAATGGCGGTTTCACAAAAAAGTTTTGGGAGTTTTACGGGGCGTGGTTTGCAATTCGCCCAGCCTATCAGAAATTGGAACCTTTTCCACCCCAGGAAAGTACCTACTCTCTAGCAGGGACTATCTGGGGGTGAAAAGGTTTGCATGAACTCGGTTCTAGTTCCAGATGTTTTTGGTGTGAACGCAAAATCCCAAGAACTATCGGAACTATTCCTGGGAAAAGTACTCCGGTGTGAAAGCGCCTATTGATCATCATCATCAATCATTTAGACCAAATCCCAATGTGAACAGCATTGTTTAAACTGGGTGTCAAAACTAAAGATTTTAACTTTAAAATCAAAACATAATTAATAAAATAGTTCTTAATTAAAACATTGAGGGGGAAGGATTATTTAGAGTAAAGTTATCTCCCTTTTTTTCATGCTTTTTGCACTTCTTGAAAAACCATGCATGCGATGACTACAAAGTTGAATCTTATCAAATCTAGACAGGTATTTCTTACTGCAGTTACACAGCTCATTTAACATAAGATAAGATAAGACAGACCTTTATTGATCCCTACGGGGAACTTCAGGTGTTATAGCCAGGGGTTAAATTGGGCCGACATCATCACCCTTGCACATTTTTCATATGTTTACAAAAAACGATATTTATGTTAAAACTTTTCTTGTTCTTAATATCGACTATATTTAGGGTTGTTATGTGTTGACTTTACTTTAAAATAGCAGATCACTGTGACTGGATATAGTTTTTCGGCGGTGAACATGTGTCTCTTCCTTGGAGGAGCATCATCGCCCGGACTCCGCGCGCGTATGTGCAGAGAGTCTGCAGCGTTGCCGCCAAACCCCCCGACCCCCCGACCCGTCTTGTAACATCAAGCCCTTTTCCTAAATGCTAAATGTAAATATGTGCACAAAGCTCATAATTCACTAGTTAAAACTTTACAGTGAGATTTACTCACATACTTTGGGCTATAGTCGTGCAGCCCTACAAATGACCTGAGATTTCCACACACATGTTCTTTAGCAAGTGTACAGAGCAATGTTGATTTAAAATAGCAATTTGAAAGTTGGATATTTATAAAAGAAATGTTGTGTAGTATGTATTAATAATTTAAGATGTAAATGTATTTATTTTAAGTACTTTCTATTTTTATTTTGTCATTTGGTGACATACATGTGTGCATTTGATACAGGTAATGGAGCAGATACTTTAGGGCCTCATATACAGTATAGCCCAACTTAACTAATAGCAGCAACAGAATAAGAGAGAAACACAGGAAGTACACATGAGGGATATTGAGGAAAAAAAGTATATACTATTACCTCTTACATGTAATCCTTTTTAACAATGTGTGAGTTTTTCATCAGGATTAATCGCAAACTAATCACACATTTTTGGGGAGGGGGCTCTCTGTATCTCTGACTTGACATTGGCAACTCAGCTCACATGGACGGTATGGAGAGAACACCCAGAAGGGCTTTGAAACTGAACTTTTCTTTCTCTATTTGAGGCTTTTTTCCTCACCATCTACACATTAGTGTACCATTGCTGCCTCATTCCACAAACTAAAGAGCAGGCAGAGGGTCCCAAATGTGTTTAAATCAATGTGTGGCGTTTGTGAGATGTCATTGTAGCTGATCTTATAGAGCAGGGGTGTCAAACTCAATTTCATCGCGGGCCACATCAGCATTATGGTTGCACTCAAAGGGCCGGTTGTAACTTTAAGACTATATAAAAATACATATATAAATATATAATATATATAAAATAATGTATTATATTACATTATTGCCTCTGCATTGGATTATTATCGGATAGGTTAATAACTTCATAATTAACTACGTCTGAAAGCAGAAGTCTAGGGCAAATAATTGCAAGTCTCTTCAGTGAGAATGTTACAAAATATTTTGAAATAAAAAGTAACATTTTGAAAGAAAAATCTAATTCTGAGAAAAAACTCTAATTTGAGATGCATTGTGGGAAATGTAGTTTATGGGCAAAGTGCTTCTGTAAAGTAGCATGTAACCGTATAATAAACAAATTATATTCTTTGCACTCTCTTGTGGGGCCACAGAAAATGGAGCTGCGGGCCGGATGTGGCCCCCGGGCCTTGAGTTTGACACCCCTGTTATAGAGTATTGTGTTGTAAAAGTTTAATTGTGTTTGCCTGTTTTTCTATGTATGTGCATTGATTTTGCTTTCTTATGTATTGTTACTGTTTTAGGAAAAAATCAAGAGATACCTTTGGTTATTTTCAAGGAAGCCTTGTGTACCTATTGGAGGACTTGTGGATGTAAGCTAGCTGTCTAGCTTTGGTGAAGAACACACCTCAAGAGCATAGTGCCTTTGCAGATCCTGAAGACTGTATGCATTGCCTCACATAACTTGGGATATTTTTGTCTATCCTCTGGGTAATTTTATGAAAAAAAAGTAAGCCTACAAATGCAAATTATTATTATTTTTAAACATCTCCCCAGTCTGTTTCACACTGTTGGGGTTGCATCTGAAAGAATAGGTTTAATATGTTATTTTTTTTTTTTCCACAAACAAAGGCCCCTTTGTTATTGCACGTTAAACAAGTCTGCAGTGCTTCCAGTAATTAACACAAGATATGTTGAGCTGAAAGGTTGTATGAGATATAACAAAATACGGTATTATTGTACTCCGGTTGGAAATATACTGTTCTATAATTATGATAGATTCTCTCAGTAAAGTGGTAAACAACCACAACAACAACAAAAACAACAACCTAAAAGTAATACAATTATTATAAAAGAAGGTGATTACTTACTGTATAATGGATGCAGATGCAATGGTGTGCTTTAAGGAAAGTAAAAAAAAAGATCGTTTTTAGGAAGGAAGGTTAGCTGATCCCTCACTGTTCATTCAATCGTGTCTCTCAGATTTCTGTCAATGACTGAGAGACGCTTGAATATTTATCTGCAAACTTCTGTCAAGGACAATAAAACTATAATATAATTTTATGGTTAATTGTGCTCGATCCATCTATCCAATGCAAAACACTTTCTTCTTTGAATCTTGTATAAGATAAGATAAGAACTTCAATTGTTGAAGAAGCTCAAAGGTGAAAGCAGCAAGTATCTAAAGTGTTTCAGTGATATATCTTTTTCAGTGGATTTGTTGTTAAAATTAAGTATTAAGTGGGGGGGGGGGTGATGGTAACAAACTGTCATAATTATGGGCTTGTGTTTATAGTTTCCTGTTTTATTTTGAAATGTATTATTTTGTATTTGTCTAGTTGTACTCTGTGTTTCACCAGTGTCTCTGTGATTAGTCCTGTGTGTATTTATGTCTGTCGTCCCTTGTGTTCTGTGTGAGACCCTCGTCTATGTTTCCTGCCTGTTCCTGTCTGCGTTTCTGCTCCTGTTGCTCGTTTACTCTGGATAGTACTTTTAGTTATTTTGCATTACCTGTTCTGGTCCCCGTCTTTCGTATCGGCTTTTAAACAAAGCTCGCTTTTGTTTCTACTTTAATACCAGCTTCCAATGTTTTACTGTGTGTGGGTCCTATCTGCTAGCATATCCCTGACACAAACTGCAGGCCAGAAAACAATTGGATGTTTTAAGTTGTAGCAAGGCGTATATGTTTTATGGTCATGTTGTAAAAGAATGTGTTAACAATGTTTAATAAATAACAGCTAGCTACGGTTGCATTTTATTATTTTACTATCTCAGTATCAAATGCATTGTTTAAACACGGCACTTCAGATCACCCTAAATGTTATGGTAGGCACAGTTTAATATGCGACTACATTTTATACATATGCTGTTAGATATGATAGTTATTATCCAACAAAATGATCTACATTTTAATGGGGCATTTCTTTTTCTGTTTCCACATGTTTGTTTCAAATCATGTGTCTGTTCAGTAAATGTTTATATGGTTGTAATTAGCCCTCAGACCAGTTTTTTTACAGTAAGAAAATCATCTTAGAAAAGCTCAGGGCTATGGCCGCCTAGTGCTTGGTGATCTTTCAACCTTCCTTTAATAGGATTTTGCGTTCACACCAAAAAGATCTGGAACTACACTGAAAAAACTGAAACTTTAATACATGTTTTATGTCAACAGAATTCACATAACTGAATTAGGTCAGTTGAAAACAATAATATTAAGATGAACCTAATACTTTTTTATTTAAACTCAATATTATTGCTTTCAATTAATTAGACAAACTACAGTAATGTGAAATCTGTTGACAAAAAACATTTACTTAAAGTTTAAGTTTTTTCAGTGTAGTAAAGGTGTTTACATTACATTAACTTTATTATCAGTTAATTGTTCCCATGTGAAGCACTTTTTTTGGCAGATTACAAGCAACCGTCTATCATTTATTTTACATTTTCAAGGGATGTCAAAAAGCACTGTAAATGAATGTTGCGTCAAAACCAAAACCGAGCGGCAAACTCTGTGGAAGAGGTTTATGGCTAGAAAGGATCCGTCTTGTGTAAAACTCTCGCGAGAGTTTGGCTGAATGTCACGTGGCTGAATGTTTACGTTTGGCAGGCAGCCTTTCAGTTACGATCGCTAACATCAGTGGGCCACAGCAAATGATGATGAGAAGCTAAACTATCTATTAATTATGTCAATGACAGGGAGTGTGATTGTTGAAATAGGGTGTTAGCAGTCTTGCTGGTGTTCAAAGAAGAATGGCAACACTGTAGATCACCAACGCTATGGTTTATTTTTTATTCACAGGCAAGTCAACGTTGTCGCAGTAAAAGTCCCAAGATAGCTCCTGGTGCAATAAAATGTTCCCTTGCAGTGTTTTACTATTATGTCTGATGTTTCTCTATTAATATTGCTGCTGCATTAATGTGTATGTTGCATCATGTTACTGCTGTAGATGTGTTTCCGAGCCGCTCCGATTACAACGAGAGTTACAACGAGAACGTGACGTCATATTTACACCAGACGGATCCTTTCTAGCCATAACCTTGGAAGAGCCGGGACGCCAATACGGAAGTGGCACACACTGCAGTTCATCTATTGGCCGATAGGGACTGACTGCATAAAGGAGCAATTTCCATAGACCCCCATGTTAAAATGCCCAACTTTACAGCAGAAAAAAACATGTTGCTACCCATGGATGCAATAAATATTATTATGAATATAGTTAGATTCCACCTTCATGATTATGGATCTGTGAGTGAATTGTTTTCTAACACGACCCTTTTATTTATATTAGGTCTTAACGTTTTTGCATAAATTAGGGCGTGGTCACATTGAGTGACGGCTCTGTGAAGTGACTGCTGCTGTTAGCTTCTTGTCTCTCTGCTAGCTGCTCCGTGAAGCTACAGGCAGGCACTCTGCCTGTTCAGCTCATCCAGGGAACACAACTTGCCCCCGGCCGTGTTTGTGTGTTCTTCATGCTTATATATCGGACTATTGTGACTCGCTCTGCGGTTGAAACAGACGGTGCATGAATGCGGTTTTGCGGTAAGTGAAATTTGAGTACTTATTTATGTGTTAATGATTTTAATCAGCTATGTAATTAATGTTACGGCTTGGGTTAGCGTGTAAGCTAGTGGTAGCTACATCGGTGCTAACGATGCTAATAGTAGCCTCCAAGTTAAAATCACAGACTATATTTATAAAGGTTAAAACGAAATAGACAAGTGTTAAGTGGGATAATACTGTACAACGAATGGCTTCTGTTTGAGGTTGATAAAATAAGGTCATCCTTGTAACTTAGAGAGATTATTATTATGTAGGTAGAAACTGTATGCATCGTTAAGGTTAATTTAAATTGGCTATGCTCAAGTATGTAGACAAGCTAATGTCGAAGTAGTGTATGTGAAATCAACCTCACAATAAGATGTGTGTATATTACAATTATTAATTTCATATTTCAAGATGATTACTTAGATATTACAATATGTTTGGTTGAGCTGGAGTTAATTATTGAGTTTACACGTTAACATTCAGTCATCTGAAGAACGAACCCAAACCTTGTTGTTTTTATTAATTGCATTACGGTATCAAATAAACAGTAAGCATTGGTAACACAACTTCCAAAGTCACAGTAAAATAAAAAGGACCCTGACTCGGACAATACACAATCCAACATGTTCAACAGAAGAGAATCAGTTATATTGTTTGTACACATGGTACTTTACATATATCTGTTTGTTTAAGGTGTCCAGGTGATGCAGACAGGCTGGACCAGAGAGTGAGAGACAGAACTGGACTCCTCACAGCAGTGAACTTCAGCAAAGGTACAAATACTATTTATTTCATACTGTACAAAGAATCAAGAAAGATATTGGTTTAAATAAATGAAGTATTGATTTTAATACACTGATATACATTCCATTAAACAATACTAGATCACCTACACATCAGTGAAGTTGAGGGTTTTTTCCATGCAAAAAGTTACATTTAGATATTAACAAGCAATATGATTTTGTCAGCTTTCTAATTTAATGTATTAAAGGCAAAGATATTTAACACATAGTGAGAACTGCTACTATTTATCTCTCAATATTGTCTTTAAAAAACGTGGTAAAAGTTATTCTTTCAGTGAGACAGAGCAAGCTTCTAAAGTTGCACTACGTTTTGATAACAGTTCAATATTATTTTGATAATAACATATATTTCAATGTTGATGAACTTCATACTGTTCATTCATAATCTGATTATCTTTGTAGCTCACTGTTGAAATAAAAAAAAAACAATACAATTACAAAATAATAATATCTACAGCCCCTAAACACACAAACACACCGCTTTCATAAACAACACACTTGTTCTGCAATAATATGTTTTATGTTTCCTGTCATTTTTGTTAGGAAAGGACATGCCTGAAAGACACGACATGTTCTCCTTCTCTGAGGGTCAAGAAGAACATCCAAGAGGAACATTAAAAGCTGATGCTATGAGATTTTAAGACCAGTACACTAAGAAACTACTTTTATTGTAAAAACAGTCAGCTGATGGAATGCACCTCTTTCCACATCTACACTCCATCCGCTGATTATTTTTATTCGCCCCGCTTTATGAGCTTCACATCACTTGTGCCTTGTACCGCAGAGTTTGCAACGTCACAAATAAATGGAGCCAATCTTCAGTCAGATGTGAATGTGTAATCTAACATGTTCAGTAAGAATAATGGACGAAAGGAGTGCAAATACAATTTATTGAAATGTGAACCAAAACGTAATCAAACATGTTTTAAATAAAAAGCACATATGGACAGAAGGTGTAAACCTATTAAATGTATAAGTAAACACATTTAGTCAAATAACGTGACAGACTAGGCCTGTGCAGTTGGTATCAGCTGTGCCCAGCATGGGCTCCTCCATCAGGCCTGGTCCCCCTCGCTGAGGAAAGACCCTCAGTCCTCTCCAAACCAACAGACAGGACGTCCATCACACGGAGGTTTCTCCCTGAAGTCTCTGCAGCTTTCTGGACACCACGCTGTCTCTATCCGTCCACACTGAATATGAGAGGGGGAAATGAAAATAATAAATGCTTTAGACAATAAGAAACATAAAGTTGAGTTGCTCAGTTTTTTTAGATTGTCAATACTATTACTGTATAACTAATATATCAGGTTAAGAGGCACATTCAAATAAAGATTGGTCTTTAAATACATGTTGTCTTTTGAATTGTTTGTCTAAAGTCAAGGATCTAGAAATGGTACTTAGTTTTAATGATACAGTCTGGTTATTATGCTGTTTGGAGGAGGCCTCACAGGTAAGAGCACTAACTAGCTACCATCACATGTACCTTAGCTTGACTTAAATGTATTAAACGTATAATTAAGTGATATCAAAATATAAATCACTAATGTCATGCAAACATATTAATATTTGCTTGATTCCAGTGTTGAATTTAGCTCAATTATATACAAACGTTAAGGGATTTTAAGATTCTGAAGTATTATGCTAAAAACTCAATAACTTAGATTATTATTTATAGTTTTGCTGAGTTGTTTCATGTCCGCTTACCTTAGAAACGTAAAATGCCACGGCAGTGTGCAGACGGGGAGCATGTTAGCTTAGCTTGGTAGCTTCAGCTAGCTCTGGAACTTTCAGCTCGGTGGCAGGAGGTCCCGCCTCGGCTCCGCCTCTTTGCCCATATTTGGAGCAGGCTGGAGAAGGCGGGAGTTGAACTCTGACGTCACTGTCGAGCCGTTAGTGGCCGACTCCGCCTACTAAGGGCTTCTCGGCAACTCTGCAGAATCCTATGGGTGACGTCACGGACCCTACGTCCATTTATATATACAGTCTATGGTCAAAACACGCTACAGAAAACAAAGCTGTGATGAAACACATACCCATTTCATGTCACAATATAATAACTGTATTTAATGCATTATTATTATTATTATTATTATTTTCTGATCTTGAAGATTTGTTAAAATAAATTAGCCTACATTACATGTCACTTGTTAGACGCTTTTATCCAAAGCGACTTACATACTCAATACTGAGTCGGGTTCTTAGATACGTTTGTTGGTTGGTTTGTGACCACCAACTGGCGGCCCGCGGGCCACATCCGGCCCGCCAGACATTCTCATCCGGCCCGCACGACGGGGGTGACTGTAGCGTTGGCGGAGTGGTTGTTGCGTTCGTCCCCCACCCATTTTTTTTTTTTTAGAACGTCTCGTGAGTAAGGTGCAGTACCGGAGTCCAACAGAGAGGACATTACTGCGTACTGCGAAACCTTCCCTGCCTTGAAGAAGAAGTGATCCTTCGTTGTGAACAGCGCCATGGAGGCCCAATCCCAAACCACTCCCTCGACCCTACCCCTCCGTGACGGAGTGAACTCCGTCAGTAGCCACACTCACAGCTCAACGAGGCTCCCTCCTGTCAGATGGAGGGAGTAAATACAGCAGCAAGCTTTGGGACGGCCTCCCCTCTCTCCGGCAGAAACAGGAAATGCCGTAACTGTATGTAACAACGGTTTCAAATCAGCATCTCTTAGACAAAAAGTTTAAATGAATAACTCAAATAAAACTCCAAACATCTTTTATTGTGTTTCAAAGCTCTTTTAGTTTTAAACCTGATGTTTATAAGCTTCTTGGTTTTTGCAACGGTCTGTAAATATACACAACTTTATAATAAAATGCACACATTTACCTTTTTCTAGACTAAACACAGGTATGATCCTAAGTTAAAAACATATGAGGTTATCATGAGGTTGTTAACATCGCAGTTTATCAGTGGATGTTTGCTGGAACTACTTGTAAACAGCGTGTTTCCTGAAGGACACACACAGCGTGACTCCGGTCAGGTAGAGACCGGTCTCAAGTCAGCACCGCTGCAGACTCGCTGTTTGAGGGCTTGATAGCCCACTCCCCCTCCACACCGCTCCACACTCGTTGGTTTGGAACAGCCCTCAATATGGTGGACCCTCCGCGTGAACGCGCAAACGGAGGGGTAGGGTGTAGAGGGCGGTTTGGGAATGGGCCATAGATAGAAGAGTTATGACAACGGAAGTCCGAAAACCAGTCAGGTTTAACCCTAACCCTAACATGTCACCCACTGACACATTAAAAAATGTTTTAGGGTTTAACCCTAACCCTAAACCTAACATGTCAGTGGGTGACATGTTAGGTTTAGGGTTAGGTGACATGTTAGGGTTAGGGTTAAACCTGACTGGTTTTCGGACCCCCCCAGACCCCCCCAATAAAGCAAAACTGCACGTTTCAGAGTGGCCTTTTATTGTGGCCAGCCTAAGGCACACCTGTGCAATAATCATGCTGTCTAATCAGCATCTTCATATGCCACACCTGTGAGGTGGGATGGATTATCTCGACAAAGGAGAAGTGCTCACTATCACACATTTTTTCAGATTTGTGAACAATATTTGAGAGAAATGGTTATTTTGTGTTTATAGAAAATGTTTTAGATCTTTGAGTTCATCTCATGAAAAATGGGAGCAAAAACAAAAGTGTTGCGTTTATATTTTTGTTCAGTGTAAGAGTAACAATTTTATCGTTAAAAAAGCACATCAAATCATTACTACTGAGTGCTATGGGAATAGAAGGCTCAGTCGAGCTGTGGCTCTCTGTCAGCCTGGCTACAGTGCTGAAAAGAAATCTTGCATTATTCTTATTCTCATCTATTAATGAAGAGTAGTAGGCTGCTCTGGCTTTACGCAGTGCTTTCTTATATTCATTGAGAGTAATATGCCAAATTAAACGAGATTCTTCAAGTTTAGTGGAATGCCATATCCTTTCAAGTTGTCTCGACTTTTGCTTTATTTTGCGGGTTTGGGCATTATGCCATGGAGCAATTTTATGTTGTTTTAGTTTCTTCTTTTTCAAAGGAGCAACAGAGTCTAATTTTATTCGCAGCGCATCTGTAGCACTATCAACAACATGATCAATTTGGGGTGGTGTACATTTTCTATAAGTTTCCTCCCTTACATGCAGACATGCTATCGAGTTAAGTATTGGTGGAATCTCTTCCTTAAATTTGGCTATAGCACTAACAGATATGTTTCTGCTGCAGGAGCTTTTGACTAATGCTTTGTAGTCTAGTAACAGTATTTCAAAAGTTACTAAGAAATGGTCGGATAAAGCAGGATTATGCGATTCGACTAATAGTTGCTCAATTTAAATTCCATAAGTCAGAACAAGGTCGAGAGTGTGATTATAGCAGTGGGTTGGTTTATTTACACTCTGACAGAAACCAACAGAATCTAATATAGAGTTAAATGCAACAGTAAGGCTATTTTTATCATCGTCAACATGAATATTAAAGTCAACTACGATAATTACTTTCTCTGTTTTAAGTACCAAAGCTGATAAAAACTCTGATAAGAATTCTGAATAAGGACCTGGTGCACGGTACACTGTAACAAATAAGATTGGCTGCACAGTTTTCCAGGTCGGACGCGTAAGAGTAAAAACAAGGCTTTCAAAAGGAGGTATAATTTAATTTTGGTTTATTATTGATAAGTAAACTTGAGTCAAAGATTGCTGCAACTCCACCTCCCGGCCTGTGTCTCGAGCAATATGAGTATTGATATGGCAAATCAAGCAAAAAGCATGAGCAAAGGAAGTGCAAGACAGTTGTATCGATGAAAGTCCAGTATAAATGCTGTAAAAGTGCACAATGGTCCATGGCAACAGCTCACTCAAACAGTTTGTTTTTAAACGCTTGGGCTTTCTTGGAGAGCATGTTGCCGTCTAGCTCCATTAACATTTGCTGGAGCACTTCGAACGTGCACTTCAGTTTAGGGGGGTCGTTCAGGTTCATTGCATACATTAGTCCAAACAGCATGGTAGCAGCTAATGCAATGTTGTCCACATCAGTTAGTACCTGTTGGCCTTCCAGGACAATCTTTCCTTTTCCTGGTCTCATCTGTCCTCTGGTCTCATCTGTCCTCTGGTCTCATGGTGGAATTGTGTTTGACAACATAAAGTCCCACTTTAATCCCCTGAATGGACCGCAGAATGAAGTCTTCATCTTCTGCCTGCAGAGTGCACAGTCACAAAAGGAACAGAGTGAGATCTAACAAATCAATACATATATATACCCATTACTAAGTGCCTGTGTTTAACAAGTACATTTGGTCAGATTTCAGTACTTTTAAGCCTCCTTGTTATCTGATATACTCCTGTCTGACCTGATCAAAAATGTTTCATTTCCTGTATCCGTTTTAAATTAAAAGCCCTCTATCTTTTCAGTGTAGTCTGGCTATTAACCAAAAAACAGGGATGTTCACATACTTTAGGCTGTATACTATGTGGTGTTTCAATAAATACATATTTTAAAGCCCAACAAAAAAATCAAAAGGTCAAATATTACTTCTACTGACCACAAACTCTCTCATTGATGTACACACACAGCCCCTTGAGAAGACAATCCTGGCCTAAATCGACATCATCAACCTAAGTGAAGGCGAATAAGAAAATAAAGAATCTGTTTTGCTCAATGCAATGTGTACACTATTGACTAATTTCCTTAAAATGAATTCTTACTTGAGTCATGTTTGACATAATACAGTTCAGACGCTGGCCTATCTGTCCTCCTCTCTTCTCAAAAACCTTCAGAAGTTTGTCAGACAGCACATCCAGCTGAGAGAGAAATCTTGATTGGAGGGGCGGGGTTGTTATACGCTTAAACTCCGCATTTATCAAAGAAAACAAAATATCACAGTCATAAAAATCATGAAATCATTTCATTTTCTAATGATGTTATGATTGTAGTTGTGTGCTAAATGTATTTACAAAATCACATACCAAGCATATCTTGCCTCAAAACGCTGCAGAGAAACTAGTCCATGCATTTGTTACTTCAAGGCTAGCTTATTGTAACTCTTTATTATCAGGGTGAACCAAAAACTCAGTTAAATTGCTTCAGCTGATTCAACATGTATTGACCAGAGCACGGAAAAGGGACCACATTACTCCTGTTTTGGCTCTATAGTGAGAATAACTTTTTATATCAAGTACGAACAACCAGGTTAGACTACATTACATTTCATTTAGTTTACGTTTTTTTCCAAAGCGACTTAAAATAAGTATTACTGTAATATAAGACTACATATAAGAAACACCCTTATAGCCATTTCAACAAACAAAACATTATCACTTTTGTGAAGGAGGCTTTATCGCAGAATGTTTGGCTTTTGCCTCTCACTTTCTGAATAACTTTTGCCTAATAAATCAGAAAATGTGTATATCCCTGCAATGTTTGCAGTATGTAAATGTTATGAATAAATATTCAGAAATGGTCAGACTAATACCAGTTTTCAATTAGTTAAAGATCAAGTTTAAGTTAGTCAAGTAAATCACACAAAACATTTGAATACTCACCATTTACTACAGAGCCTTTGGAACAATGTTCAAAGCAAGGCTGAGGTCAATCATCTCCACACCAATTACCTATCACAGAAAAATATATTTGAAATTATTTAATTATTCACACACAAATAAAACAAAAATGTTCTGCTCCTTAAAGGCGACATTTACCATTTAATGATGTACCTTTAGGTTAATATGAACCGACTTCGGCCGAGATGGGCGCCTCCAGTGTAAAAAGCTACAGTAGCCTATACTAATGCAATGAGTACAACTTTGTACGGAGCCATACACATCAGCGTTGCGAGCTCATTTCCATTGGTTTCAATGGAGACGTGCACTGCAGCAGCGCGCACCGCTCGTCATGTGACGAGGAACAACCAATCACAACCAAGAAACATCTCAACTTCCGTAAACACAAGTGTACGGGAAATATGGAAGACAAGTTCATTTCACAGCGGGTGGGTAACCCTTACTTGATATGTCCGGCATGTCCCCCATATTCATGGTATGTGCACCGCTGCTAAAATGTAACACAATCATTAATATCCTCCACTTTCCAGTATCAAGTGTCGCATTCCGGGACACACCCCCACACACAATATTGTGTCTGTTTTGATCTGTGTGTATTTACGGTATTTACATGAACACAGAGCGGATCAAAGCAGAGACATAAACACCGTTTTTTTAGGGAAAACACTGTGGTCCCACAGACAATATTGTATCTTTAAAAATCAACACCTTAAATGGGTAAAGATGGTCGCTTAACGTAAGGTAGGCCTACAACCTGCATCAGCGCCCTTAAAAGTTGGCACAAGAGTAGACATGCAGAGCCGGACCGACGCAGTAAAGTTCTACACCGCCTGAAAGCAGACATGAAACAATCATTTTAAACAAGACGTAGCCTGCCCTATAGACATGCAAACCAATGTTTACAAATTGACAGCTGTATTTACGTTGCTCGTTGTAACGGCAAAATGTGAACTCTGCTTTTTGCAAACAATGCGTCTTGTGATAACCTGTAACTATGACGAACATTTGATGACATTAAATAACTTTAAATAACTTTTACCTTGTAGAGATGTTCTCGGGACAGAACCAGCTTACTTCTCCGATGCGGGAAGAAAATATGGTATAACCCCTCCCCCCCTCCTTTGTTTAAAAAAGAAAAAGCTTCACATTCTTTAAAATAAAAATATTTTGCAATTTTTTTCTGCTTTACATCTTGTCCATTAAAGTGCCATATTGTTCAGGTTCAATTACGAAACTATTAAAGTACTGGTTTGAGTCCGACCATATTAATTTGTGAATAAAATATTTGTAAATAATAATTAGAAGCTGAGTAATCGGCTGCAGAGCAAGCTGCTGACGTATGTGCTCAGTGGGCGGGGTTACAGAGATAAACATCACTTTTTTCTTATTTCTTAACATGATTGAGATTTATAGAACGTACAGCCCTCAAGATTAAAATAGTTCTACATGATTGATTCATGTTTAGACGAGAAACATGAATAAATTATGTCTCATATATTAACTGCATATATTTGCAAATTGAACAACCCGACTTTCTCCTTTTTTTCAGTGTACTCTGTCAGGCTTAATATTTATCAGATACCCCCAAAGCTTTTTGCTTACATGTATTTAAAAGAAGACCTTAACCTACAGTATTATTTAATGTTTAAATAAAGCCTAATTAGTTTGTCTGTTTTGCACACATCCTCCTATTTATATCTTTGTACATCCGGCACTCAACTGTTTTATTCTAGATATCATTTACAGTATCTTCTTGATATGTTCTATTCTATATTTCTATCATTGACCTTCTACTTTGGCAACTTTCCATCAAACTGACAGAATTTCACCAACATATGATTATCTTTTCTTTTTATTCTGAGATCATAAATACTACATTTTACACAGGAGCCTGTGACTTAAGTTTTTCATTGCCATATCTACACTGTATCTACAGTACTGTGCACATGACAATAAAGCCTTGAATCTTGTAAATCTATATGAGGCAAGGGGACACAGGCGGCAACAATCAAGGGAGGGGCTGACAATCTCAAAGGCGGGGAAACACACAATGGCAGGAAGAGCTCTGAAACGAGAGGAAAAGGTAAGTTAACAAGTGAACAATAAGACATGGCTAAACCTGGACTATAAATTAAACATGAAACATATAACATAAGACCTGATAAATAACTCAACTTAATACAAATCAATTACCAAACATGGCGTGACGTTATATGATTCGTGACAGTGGAATCTATATATCATACAACCTTGAACAGGATGAGCAGGTTGAACAGATACCAATGGATGCCAAGAATGTTTCTGATAAACTCCTTAGGCTAAAACACAAATGTGCTTTTGTTTTCACTTCGATTCAGACCCGACCGGCCGCCTGTCAACAGGTAAATCATTTGTTTAAACTACGTTCCTTTTTGAGATCGTACATTAGCACTGCTGTTAAAGAGATCATTTAGTTTAGAAAGTGTTGTTTACATGGACTGAATATTACTCTTTCAGCTTATTACGTTTTTTTTTAATGGTTTATTTTTGCCAGAGCTCCTAGAGTAATAAAGGAACATTTAAAGGTTTACAGCTTTTGAAGTATATTATAAAACTATAGTAATTCTTTTATTTGTACATTTAAAGCTCCCTTTGCTATGCTCAATTAATGATGGAGAATAAAAACCAAAGTCAAAACATATGTTCCAAAGATTATCTAAAGCTAAAATAGACTTTTCCTTAAAGTTATAATCTTTTAATTACCAAATTCACTCTAAATGTAAGTTAGTAACAAAAATGCTTCAACTTTAATGTGTGAACAAAACAAATGTTTTCGACAGGTGTTTTCAATTTGTTGTGCCAACATGTTTAAGCTGGACAGGTAAACGTTTCTATCTGTTAACATAAAGTTAAAATATATTAAGGTAATTACTTGTTGCTGTTTTATTACAAAGATGTATGTACGATTTAATTATGAGTAGCCTTTGAAACTCCGCCTACTCTCTTAAAAGTAAATTTCCGAGAACTCTGAGTAAAGGAATTTGGGGAATTTACAGAGACTAAATCACAGGAAGGTACAAAAGGAAACTGACTTTATTCTGACATTAATCTCAGAATATTTACTGTCTTCTCAGAATTTGGACTTCAGTCACAGAACAACAAAAAAAATACTAATTCAGAATTGGCCCTAATCCTCTTCCGTAGATTTTCATATTTTCAAAAACAGATGTAAGAAATGGAATAGAAACAGCTCCAGTTCACCGGATATTTTTAGTTTGCTAATTCACGGCTTGGTTAGTTCATTCTGGTTATGTTAACTTTACTGTGTCCCAATTTAAGCTGCCTCTTTGTCTCTACAGCTAAACATGGCTGCACTAGATCCATACCTGGGCGTATTGGATTTCTCCTTGAACCTTTGTTCATCAATCTACACGAGGGCTGCGAATGTCAGCGCCAACAAGGAGCGCTGCCAACAAATCGCCCAGAGAGTGAAGGCACTTGAGGGTCTCATTCTCACCATCAAACATAGAGGAACGGGACAACTATCCCCTGCTATGGACGACACTTTGAAGGAAATCTGCTGCACCCTCACATCTGCAAAGACGCTGATGGAGAAAATCCACCGAACTAAAATGTTTATGAGATTCCTGAAGTCCAGGAGACATGAAGAACAATTGTCGTATTTGGACAGAAGGCTTTATAATCACTTCCTAGTTCTGTCGGAGGCTCTACTCATTGAGCAGGGCGAAACGCTGCACAGAATTTGTAACGTGAATATCGGAGATACCCAACCAATGCCCCCAATAATAACGCTAGGCGCCACACCCCGTCAGGGCCGTCCCTCCCTACACGCAGATCACGCAGACTGCGCGGGGCCTCACCTCGCGGAGGGGGCCTTACTTCGCAGAGAGTGCCTCACCCGATTCTGCGCCTGGCAAAGCAAGGATGCTGCACGAGCACCAGATTCCGCTGAACCCTGTAGTTGCAGCACTACGTACCACAGTTTCGAAGGGTTTCTCACTCCTACTGGCCCCAGACTTTCCATGAGAACAAACTCCAAAAATATTTTGTGGGATATGTGGGCTGATCAGGAGGAAGACTCACCACCGTTGTAAATATACATTTGTTCCTCAAATGTCCACCTGATGTTGGCTCCAAAAGTGAGTCAATCTCCGTAGAGCTCCACGTTAAAATGCCCATCTTCACAGCAGAAAAAAACAACTTGGTTAAAAACGTGTTTTTGGCCTCTATTGTTAATTCCCCCATTCATAATAACTGTATGGGGGTGAACTTTCATATAATTCAATTGTTTACATTATATTAAGACTTCAAGTTATGCATCTTTTAAAGGATATGGTGGATTTGAGTGACAGGTGGATGTACTTCTTTGCTCGAAGTACTCAGATATTGTACTTGAGTAAAAGTAGAAGTACTCAGATCTTGTAGTAAAAGTAGAAGTACTCAGATCTTGTAGTAAAAGTAGAAGTACTCAGAACTTGTACTTGAGTAAAAGTAGAAGTACTCAGAACTTGTACTTGAGTAAAAGTAGAAGTACTCAGGTCTTGTACTTGAGTAAAAGTAGAAGTACTCAGATCTTGTTCTTGAGTAAAAGTAGAAGTACTCAGAACTTGTACTTGAGTAAAAGTAGAAGTACTCAGATCTTGTACTTGAGTAAAAGTAGAAGTACTCAGATCTTGTTCTTGAGTAAAAGTAGAAGTACCAGAGTGTAGGAATACTCTGTTACAGTAAAAGTCCTGCATTCAAAATGTTCCTCAAGTGAAAGTAGAAAAGTATTCTCATCAAAATATAGTGAAAGTAGCGACAGTAAAAGTAGTCATTGTGCAGATTGGTCCATTTCAGAATAATATATATGATATGTTTTATAATGATTTATCATGAAAGTGTTCTCAAAGCTGGTAAAGGAGCAGCTAGTTTGAATGACTTTGTATACTGCAGGGTAGCTGGTGGATTTACTCCAGGTGGAACTAAAGTCTGATTTAACACTTGATTAGATTTCAGATCATTCATCCACATCTGTAAAGTAACTAAAGGGATTAAATACATGTAGTGGAGGAAAAGTACACCATGTACCTCTGAACTGTAGCGGCCCGCACATATGATTATATAATCAGACAACGTGCGTTAAAAATAATTATAACACATAATGAGAGACGTTCTGCAGTCAGGAGGAGGTTTCACAGACGGCAGGTGGCTCTGACTTTTATGTAGTCCTAGTTGACGGAGCATTATTACTGTTACGACACTGTTCAACACTTCGTTCTGTTTCACTCTTTAACTAAACAACCGTGGATGTCTTCAAAAATATTTAGTGAAAGTGTCTTTCGCTAAATATTTTGAAGATACCCGCTTAATAATAATTCTGCTTAATGAATAGGCTATACATACAGCCGGTGTTCGACCCAGTGGTCGATCTGAGTCTAGATTATATTAAATGATTTACAATGTTTTTGTTTGTAGTGGAAACTTCTAAGAATTTATGAATCAAAAGTATTTAGAATTTAGGAGAAGTTAATCTTTTTAAATGTAATGATTTACAACAATTATGTCAGTAAACTTGTAAGGAATGGTTAAGGAAACGTTGTTTAAATTCAGTAAAAGTTGAATGTAATGATCTGTAATTATAGAAACCATTATAAGAAATAATTCACAATAAGTAGTTTGAATCAAGTATAAATTGATTAGATTAATGTAATAATTTATACTGATTATGATTGTGTTGTGTATGAAAGGATTAAAGGTGGGGTATGTAATTTTTTTCAGATACACTTTATGTTATATTCCATAGAATGCTCTTAACATCCCGATAGCAATGAATATCTGAAGTGCTTTGACAATAAATACATAAAAAAATCTCATCTGTGGAAGCCGTGGCGCTGTAAAAAGCACGACCAATCATCTGAGCCGGCTAAAGTAACTGGATGGCCTACCTGCCTGTCAGCCTTCCATCAGTGCACAAACTTATCTCGTGCCCTCATTGGTCATGTGCCCGTTCGTTGGAGGAGGGGCTCTGTGAGGAAGTGGCAGATTTTTCCCGGCTGTGTATTTTCAAATTGTAGCGCACTCAAGCTGGTTTCTCCAAAATTACCTACCCACCTTTAAGCACAAGTTGTTTATAACTATTGAGACTCATAGCACCATCTTATGTTTATTTGACTAAACAACACAGCTGTTATTATTGATTATTGACATAAATTATATTAAGCTTTAAAGAGCTGTATCTTTTGTCGATTAGTCACTTTCACAACGATTAGAAAAAACATGCATATTTGTTCATTAATCATATATAAGGTTTTTAGTGAAAATCAAGGCCAAAGCTTGTTTTGTGCCAAATCTAAATAATGTCAATCATTAAAACTTCTCTCCATTTGTCTGTTGGTATTTCTATTTGTTGGTTTGTTAAAAACTGAAGAGAAGCATGCAGAGGGTCGACTTCAGAGATGTCTACAGTTTGCAGATGAGACCATCCTTCTCATTGCCAAGTACCATTATTTATGTATTGCTTTTTTTATTATGCACAATATATAGTGCATTATAAATATCACTCCACCTATATTGTGGCAACTTTCCATCAAACTGACAGAGTTTCACCAACATATGATTATCTTTTCTTTTTATTCTGAGATCATAAATACTACATTTTACACAGGAGCCTGTGACTTGAGTTTTTCATTGCCATATCTACACTGTATCTACAGTACTGTGCACATGACAATAAAGCCTTGAATCTTGAAAATCTATATGAGGCAAGGGGACACAGGCGGCAACAATCAAGGGAGGGGCTGACAATCTCAAAGGCGGGGAAACACACAATGGCAGGAAGAGCTCTGAAACGAGAGGAAGAGGTAAGTTAACAAGTGAACAATAAAACATGGCGTGGACTATAAACTAAACCCCCCCACTTACTGTGGAGGAGCCTGATGTGAGACGGGTGCTCAAAGCAGTGAACCCCAGGAAGGCTGCTGGTCCAGATGGAGTACCTGGGAAGGTGCTCAGAGCGTGTGCCAACCAGCTCTCACAGGTCTTCACCAGCATTTTTAATCTCTCCCTGAAACTCGCTGTTATCCCACCTTGCCTTAAAACTGTCGCTATCATTCCTGTTCCTAAGAAAGCAACCACAGACAGCCTCAATGACTACCGCCCCATTGCACTCACACCTGTGATCATGAAGTGTTTTGAGAGGCTGGTGTTACATCACATAAAGGCCTGCCTTCCCCCCACCCTCGACCCACACCAGTTTGCCTACAGAGCAAATAGATCCACTCTGCACTGAGCCACCTGGAGCACCGTGGGAGCTATGTCAGATTGCTCTTTATTGACTACAGCTCAGCGTTCAACACAATCATCCCGGACGTTCTAGTTTGCAAACTATCAAACCTAGGCCTTCCCCCACCCACCTGTTCCTGGATCAAAGATTTCCTCACTAACCGCCCCCAGCGTGTGAGACTTGGCCCCCATCACTCCACCCGCACTCTCAGCACAAAGCCAAAAACATTGTCAAGGACAGCTCACACAACTAGTTCAGAGTGTAATAATCAACATTCTTCTGCCTGTGGTGTCTCTTCAAATGTGTTAGTTGTGTTTGTTTTATGTCTTTCATTTCAAGTCTAGTCAGGTATTTATGTAGAGTCAGGTTTTCATTTTACTTCACGTCATGTCTATTTATGTCATTCATCTCTAGTGAAGTCCCCGTGTTTCATGTCATGTCTCGTTTCCCATTTTCTGTTTTATTTTGCACTTACCTCTTGTCTTTCATTTCAGGCCCTGTTACTTCCTCCCTTTGTGTGTTTTCCCGCCATCGTCAGCGTCTGCCTTTGTTTCCACCTGTTCCCACTTCCCTCATGTTTAAATAGTCCTTGTCTCCCTTTGTCTTGTGCCAGTTCGTCTTGTTTCAGTGTGATTCACATGTCCAGAGAACCAGCTTGTTACCAGAGAGGAGAGTTTTGTTTGTTAGAAACCAAGAGCTTTATTTTGTCCTCGCAAGAGTGATCTTTTGTTTAAACTTTGTTTATTTTTCTCAGTAAAAAGTGAGTCGCTGCAATTGATTCCAGTATTTTTGTACCTTGTTCTAACAATGCCTCAACCCAACAATATGCTGATGCCCAGCCCAACATCCCCACTTCCTTATAGTCCCATGCCCCCCCCCCCCCCCCCCCCACACACACACACACACACACACACACACACACACACACACACACACACACACACACACACACACACACACACACACACACACACACACACACACACACACACACACACACACACACACACACACACACACACACATCCTAGTACTCGTAGCAGTGGGCAGATATTGCACATTCCCCCCATGGCAACATGTAACCCCACACCCTCTGTTATTTACAGGACCATGACCCCCATGTCCTCCGTGCCTTTTTCCACTACCTTTGACTCCAATCCTGCCAAGAGCACCATGGAGCCAATACTTTTTTTAACATAAAATAAAATGCTGTTGTAACAAGCTTTGGTTCCTGTAGAGCAGGGGTGTCCAAACTGCGGCCTGGGGGCCACATGCGGCTCATGCCAAAGGTGGCTCATTTAATATCATGAAATTAATGGTTTGAATGTTGATAATTTATCTGAAACATGACATGGAGATTTCTGATTCTGATTCTGTCTATAAATTAATAAGTGGCTACAACTCAAATAAAAGAATCCAGGCTGATTTGCTTGAATATCTCTTAAATCACAGATTGTAGATCGGGAGGCAATCATTAAACCCTAAAGTGCACGAGAACAGAAAAAGTGCGTTGGCCAATGTTTCCTTTAACTTGATGGGTAAATGAAAGAGCTTAGTCGTGATCAAACTGCTTTATGCACTCAACAACTGCTCCTGGTACGTTGCTATGACAACATTCTGCTTTTTAAAGTATAACACATTTTTTTCCTTCAAGTTTTCTTTCCAGCTCCTCCTCCAGCTCCTCCTCTAGCTCCTCCTCCTGCTCCTCCTCCAGCTCCTCCTCCAGCTCCTCCTCTAGCTCCTCCTCCAGCTCCTCCAGCTCCTCTTCCAGCTCCTCGTCCAGCTTCCTCACGATGGATAAGTAAGACATCGTCTGCAAACTGTAGAAATCAGAAAAGACAGAAAACAGAAAAGTAGACCTTTCAAATAATACAAATATTTGTTCAGGTCTGAAACAGGAGATTCTTTGCTCATGGGTCTACTTCTAAACATGATAGCAACATTAAAGAACCTAGCTATACCTTGCACATTCCTCTAGTGCTAGTGGATCGCCGGAGCTGTTAGATTAACATTAACATGCTTATTGTAGTTGTAAGTGCACTGCCTTGTGGCCTGTAGCACCGTCCTTGATGGAGCATATGTGTGGGCTGGACCTGTATTTTACAGGAAAGGAGTGAGCAGAGAGTAGAGTAGTTGTAGATTCTTGTTCTGTTTTCTGTGAATATCTGCTTCACCCTCTCAGACTTTGAGTTGCGTTCACTACTAAAGAGACGTGTTACCATGGAAACCAAACAATGGTGTAGCTGTATTAAAGTCCGAGTGGAAACAGTCGTGTGTAAATCTGATTTAGTCAGAAATCGGGAGAAATGCGGGAGAAATATGACCCCGGGAGGAAACCGGGAGAGGGCAATGAAATCGGGAGTCTCCCGCGAAAATCGGGAGGGTTGACAAGTATGCCTCCTGCTTGCCCAGCTTCCTCTCCTGCTCTGCAAACTTCCTATCTTGCTCCGCCATCTTCCGATCCTGCTCAAAAACTTTCAAAAAACCTGTTGACTTTGAGAAGAGGGAACCAGAAGTATTAAAATGCTAAGTTATTTCCGGGTTTTAGGACTCGTTGCTGCAACACTCTATTTGTTTTCCTCCTAAAACAAGACGGAAACAAGCTATAAAAAATGTAACTTTTGTATCCCATATGTGAGGACAAAGAAGGATGGTTAGGAATAAGACTGAAGCAGTTGTAAACATAAATTAGTTCACACTTCTAACCCAAAGCGCCAACTTCTGGTCCTTTAAAGTGAAGCCAAGCTTGGTCCAAAAGCAAGTCGACCTCCGTGTTAAAAATACCAACTTTACAGCAGAAATAAATATGTTTACAGTCTGGTGCAAAGAAAAAAAAGGTTTGTTTTTCTATAGTTTTATTTATTCGACTCCACTCTTAAATACTTGCATTCATTTGCTTCACACATCCATTACATTACATTACATTACATTGCATTTAGCTGACGCTTTTATCCAAAGCGACTTACAATAAGTGCATTCGACCAGGAAGATACAACCTTTAAGAAAACAGAATCATATAAGTACATCAGGTTTCATAGAGCCAAACATTTCAAGTGCTACTCAACTGGCATTTAGAAAGCCAGCCCTTTATTAGTATATAAGTGCTTTGTTAGTAATTTTATCGCTCGAAGTGGAGTCTAAAGAGATGAGTTTTCAGTTTGCGTCGGAAGATGTGTAAGCTATCTGCTGTCCTGATTTCAATGGGGAGCTCATTCCACCATTTTGGAGCCAGGATAGCAAACCCACGTGAAACCCACATCCAAATGAATCATGTCCATTGCCTGTGTGTATCCCATGTTTAGAGTACAATAGCTTCTTGTTATACGTTTGAATATGAGGAACCAGTGTTATAAATGTTTTCACTCTGAAACACAAAGCAATGTTAAAACCCAAAGTTCACTTTCTACTTCATGTCATATAAAAACTGTATTTAATGCATTATCATGACTTTTTCCTGATTTGTAACAATAAACGATTGTCATATTTTCGTGTACAAACAGATTCCTTCTTTATTTTGACACAGATCAGAAAGGGTTCATATTTCTTGAGTCTCTTGGCACCATCTTGTGGTCTTTAGACTAAACAACAAGCTGTTATGGAAATCAATTACACAATATTCTGCATTAAAGGCCAGTGTCTTTGTCACTTTCACAACTTCTTTTGGTGCCATTTGGTTATATGATCGCTAAGATGGCTCATTTAATATCATGAAATGAATAGTTTGAATGTTGATAATTTATCTGAAACATGACATGGAGATTTCTGATTCTGATTCGGTCTATAAATGAATCAGTGACTACAACTAAAATACAAAATAAAAACTTCAATCCATTCTGATTTGCTTGATTGGATGGAAACAATGTTTTTAAAAAAAAAACAATTTGTCTTGTATCAAAGATTGTAGATTGGTAGGCAATCACTAAACCCTACTGTCAGTGCGAAAGAACAGAAAAAGAGGGTTTGGCCATTTTTCCTTTAACTTGATTGTTAAATGAAAGAGCTTAGCCGTGATCAAACTGTTTGATGCACTCAACAACTGCTCCTGGTACGTTGCTATGACAACATTCTGCCTTTTAAAGTACAATACATTTTCGTTCTTCCTGCTTCTTGTCCTGCTTCTTGTCCTGCTTCTTGTCCTGCTTCTTGTCCTGCTTCTTGTCCTGCTTCTTGCCCCGCTTCTTGTCCTGCTCCTCCTGTATCTGGTTCTGTCGTACATGCAGACTTCCAGAAAGCTCCTCATAGGCATCACTGAGCCTTTCGTTCACATCTCTGAACTTTGTTTCATTGTGGCTTGATCTCACAAACTTTAGTAAAGGTTTTGAGTTATGAAACTTCTCGATCTTTTCCTTGGCTTCGGTCAGAGCATATTGGAGATTATCCAAAGCTTTACGGACATCGTCGGAGTCTTTAATTCGTTCCATTTCTTGAATTGATAGCACCAGCTTCTCAAGCATGTTGAGTCTTGTTGAAAGTCTGTGAAATTGCTGACTATTACTTTCTATATTATTTATTAGAGTTTCAAGTACCAAGATCGAATTCAAAATGGGACTCACGCAGCCACTGGTGTCAAAGGCCATACGGACGTCCATGATGAGCTGGAGAGACAGGGAGGCAGTTAGCATGCTATAAAATGGACGAACATGAATCTGACATTAATGAGACAACATTCTCCTGTTAGCATGTTGAACAGGTGAGCGGTGCTGAACAACATGAGAACAAACACTGAATAATCTATGATCACATTTGTTATTCTGCTCTTTTGCAGAACTTTGTCATACTCAATACCACTAAAAACATTAAGGGAATAAAATAATGATAAAGGAAATGATAACTTACTGTAAAGTGGAGGATGGAGGACTGTGTGCTTGAAAGAAGTCAAATAAGATGTTTTTCCCACAGGTGAGCTGACCCCTCACTGCTCAGTCCTTTGTGTCTCTGCAGGTCTGGTTCTGTGACGAAGAGATTATTACACATGAATCCGTCAGCATCTGTTAAAGACAATAAGACTGTTAGAGTTGGTGAGGTCCTGATCATTTATTCCGGGAAATGACTCAGACCTACTAATGACCCTAACAGAAGTTATTGAGTCTATGTAAGTTTACTGCTTGGCTCAGATCCACCAACGTCAGCAAGATCTCACCTCTATTAACTCCTGAAGAACCAGGTTCAATGAACTGCTGTTTCAATTCAGACAACTCTCTTAATCTGTTTAAGCGATCCCGAAGGATTTTGATATCAGTAATGAGGTGTGGCCCTACCTAAGAGTGAGTGTGGCAGGGTGCATCGTACCTTTGAACAGGAGAGGTGAGCACAGATGTCTTTTAAGTTGTCCCAATCCAAAAGGTGGGATCAGTTTATTTGAAGAAAAATAGGTCCAAACTAATACAGGGTTTTTACCTTCTCTCGTTACAACATTATAATCATACTAATCATATCATGCTGTGATCATGTTCTAATATGAAACTTTAATTCATAGTTCACACATTAAAGTCTTCCGACGAAATTCAAAAGGAATTTCCTCGTGGTGGCGAAGGTTCTCTAATTAGTTCTAAAATCCTGACACATTTAAGAATGGTAGGCTTAAGGAGTCCATCACATTAAAATAATGTTTTGGCTAAGAAGTCTATCACATTAAAATAATGTTTTGGCTAAGGAGTCCATCACATTAAAAGAATGTTTTGGCTAAGGAGTCCATCACATTTAAAGAATGTTTTGGCTAAGGAGTCCATCACATTCAAAGAATGTTTTGGCTAAGGAGTCCATCACATTTAAAGAATGTTTTGGCTTAGGAGTCCATCACATTAAAATAATGTTTTGGCTAAGGAGTCCATCACATTAAAAGAATGTTTTGGCTAAGAAGTCCATCACATTAAAAGAATGTTTTGGCTAAGGAGTCCATCACATTAAAAGAATGTTTTGGCTAAGAAGTCCATCACATTAAAAGAATGTTTTGGCTAAGGAGTCCATCACATTAAAATAATGTTTTGGCTAAGGAGTCCATCACATTAAAAGAATGTTTTGGCTAAGAAGTCCATCACATTACAAGAATGTTTTGGCTAAGGAGTCCATCACATTAAAAGAATGTTTTGGCTAAGGAGTCCATCACATTAAAAGAATGTTTTGGCTAAGGAGTCCATCACATTAAAATAATGTTTTGGCTTAGGAGTCCATCACATTAAAAGAATGTTTTGGCTAAGGAGTCCATCACATTAAAAGAATGTTTTTAGGAGTCCATCACATTTAAAGAATGTTTTGGCTTAGGAGTCCATCACATTAAAAGAATGTTTTGGCTAAGGAGTCCATCACATTAAAAGAATGTTTTGGCTAAGGAGTCCATCACATTAAAAGAATGTTTTGGCTAAGGAGTCCATCACATTAAAATAATGTTTTGGCTAAGGAGTCCATCACATTAAAATAATGTTTTGGCTAAGGAGTCCATCACATTAAAATAATGTTTTGGCTAAGGAGTCCATCACATTTAAAGAATGTTTTGGCTAAGGAGTCCATTACATTAAAAGAATGTTTTGGCTAAGGAGTCCATCACATTAAAATAATGTTTTAAGGAGTCCATCACATTACAAGAATGTTTTGGCTTAGGAGTCCATCACATTAAAAGAATGTTTTGGCTTAGGAGTCCATCACATTACAAGAATGTTTTGGCTAAGGAGTCCATCACATTAAAATAATGTTTTGGCTAAGGAGTCCATCACATTACAAGAATGTTTTGGCTAAGGAGTCCATCACATTAAAAGAATGTTTTGGCTAAGGAGTCCATCACATTTAAAGAATGTTTTGGCTAAGGAGTCCATCACATTAAAAGAATGTTTTGGCTAAGGAGTCCATCACATTAAAATAATGTTTTGGCTAAGGAGTCCATCACATTAAAAGAATGTTTTGGCTAAGGAGTCCATCACATTAAAATAATGTTTTGGCTTAGGAGTCCATCACATTAAAAGAATGTTTTGGCTTAGGAGTCAATCACATTAAAAGAATGTTTTGGCTAAGGAGTCCATCACATTAAAAGAATGTTTTGGCTAAGGAGTCCATCACATTAAAAGAATGTTTTAAGGAGTCCATCACATTAAAAGAATGTTTTAAGGAGTCCATCACATTAAAAGAATGTTTTGGCTAAGAAGTCCATCACATTAAAAGAATGTTTTGGCTTAGGAGTCAATCACATTAAAAGAATGTTTTGGCTAAGGAGTCCATCACATTAAAAGAATGTTTTGGCTAAGAAGTCCATCACATTTAAAGAATGTTTTGGCTAAGGAGTCCATCACATTAAAAGAATGTTTTAAGGAGTCCATCACATTAAAAGAATGTTTTGGCTAAGAAGTACATCACATTAAAAGAATGTTTTAAGGAGTCCATCACATTAAAAGAATGTTTTGGCTAAGGAGTCCATCACATTTAAAGAATGTTTTAAGGAGTCCATCACATTAAAAGAATGTTTTGGCTAAGGAGTCCATCACATTTAAAGAATGTTTTGGCTAAGAAGTCCATCACATTAAAAGAATGTTTTGGCTTAGGAGTCCATCACATTAAAAGAATGTTTTAAGGAGTCCATCACATTACAAGAATGTTTTGGCTAAGAAGTCCATCACATTAAAAGAATGTTTTGGCTAAGGAGTCCATCACATTAAAATAATGTTTTGGCTTAGGAGTCCATCACATTAAAAGAATGTTTTGGCTAAGGAGTCCATCACATTTAAAGAATGTTTTAAGGAGTCCATCACATTAAAAGAAAGTTTTGGCTAAGAAGTCCATCACATTAAAAGAATGTTTTGGCTAAGGAGTCCATCACATTAAAAGAATGTTTTAAGGAGTCCATCACATTACAAGAATGTTTTGGCTAAGGAGTCCATCACATTAAAAGAATGTTTTGGCTAAGGAGTCCATCACATTAAAAGAATGTTTTGGCTAAGAAGTCCATCACATTAAAAGAATGTTTTGGCTAAGGAGTCCATCACATTACAAGAATGTTTTGTCTAAGGAGTCCATCACATTAAAAGAATGTTTTGTCTAAGGAGTCCATCACATTAAAAGAATGTTTTGGCTAAGGAGTCCATCACATTAAAATAATGTTTTGGCTAAGGAGTCCATCACATTAAAAGAATGTTTTGGCTAAGGAGTCCATCACATTTAAAGAATGTTTTAAGGAGTCCATCACATTAAAAGAAAGTTTTGGCTAAGAAGTCCATCACATTAAAAGAATGTTTTGGCTAAGAAGTCCATCACATTAAAAGAATGTTTTGGCTAAGGAGTCCATCACATTAAAAGAATGTTTTGGCTAAGAAGTACATCACATTAAAAGAATGTTTTGGCTAAGGAGTCCATCACATTAAAAGAATGTTTTAAGAAGTCCATCACATTTAAAGAATGTTTTGGCTAAGAAGTCCATCACATTAAAAGAATGTTTTAAGGAGTCCATCACATTAAAAGAATGTTTTGGCTAAGGAGTCCATCACATTAAAAGAATGTTTTAAGGAGTCCATCACATTAAAAGAATGTTTTGGCTAAGGAGTCCATCACATTAAAAGAATGTTTTGGCTAAGAAGTCCATCACATTAAAAGAATGTTTTAAGGAGTCCATCACATTAAAAGAATGTTTTAAGGAGTCCATCACATTAAAAGAATGTTTTTAGGAGTCCATCACATTAAAAGAATGTTTTGGCTAAGAAGTCCATCACATTAAAAGAATGTTTTGGCTAAGAAGTCCATCACATTAAAATAATGTTTTGGCTAAGGAGTCCATCACATTTAAAGAATGTTTTGGCTAAGAAGTCCATCACATTAAAATAATGTTTTGGCTAAGGAGTCCATCACATTAAAAGAATGTTTTGGCTTAGGAGTCCATCACATTAAAAGAATGTTTTGGCTAAGGAGTCCATTACATTACAAGAATGTTTTGGCTAAGAAGTCCATCACATTAAAAGAATGTTTTAAGGAGTCCATCACATTAAAAGAATGTTTTAAGGAGTCCATCACATTACAAGAATGTTTTGGCTAAGGAGTCCATCACATTAAAAGAATGTTTTGGCTTAGGAGTCCATCACATTAAAAGAATGTTTTGGCTTAGGAGTCCATCACATTAAAAGAATGTTTTGGCTTAGGAGTCCATCACATTAAAAGAATGTTTTGGCTTAGGAGTCCATCACATTAAAAGAATGTTTTGGCTAAGGAGTCCATTACATTACAAGAATGTTTTGGCTAAGAAGTCCATCACATTAAAAGAATGTTTTGGCTAAGGAGTCCATTACATTACAAGAATGTTTTGGCTAAGAAGTCCATCACATTAAAAGAATGTTTTAAGGAGTCCATCACATTAAAAGAATGTTTTAAGGAGTCCATCACATTAAAAGAATGTTTTGGCTAAGGAGTCCATCACATTAAAAGAATGTTTTGGCTTAGGAGTCCATCACATTTAAAGAATGTTTTGGCTAAGGAGTCCATCACATTAAAAGAATGTTTTGGCTAAGAAGTACATCACATTAAAAGAATGTTTTGGCTTAGGAGTCCATCACATTAAAAGAATGTTTTAAGAAGTCCATCACATTTAAAGAATGTTTTGGCTAAGAAGTCCATCACATTAAAAGAATGTTTTAAGGAGTCCATCACATTAAAAGAATGTTTTGGCTAAGGAGTCCATCACATTAAAAGAATGTTTTAAGGAGTCCATCACATTAAAAGAATGTTTTAAGGAGTCCATCACATTAAAAGAATGTTTTGGCTAAGGAGTCCATCACATTAAAAGAATGTTTTGGCTAAGAAGTCCATCACATTAAAAGAATGTTTTAAGGAGTCCATCACATTAAAAGAATGTTTTAAGGAGTCCATCACATTAAAAGAATGTTTTTAGGAGTCCATCACATTAAAAGAATGTTTTGGCTAAGAAGTCCATCACATTAAAAGAATGTTTTGGCTAAGAAGTCCATCACATTAAAATAATGTTTTGGCTAAGGAGTCCATCACATTTAAAGAATGTTTTGGCTAAGAAGTCCATCACATTAAAATAATGTTTTGGCTAAGGAGTCCATCACATTAAAAGAATGTTTTGGCTAAGAAGTCCATCACATTAAAATAATGTTTTGGCTAAGGAGTCCATCACATTTAAAGAATGTTTTGGCTAAGAAGTCCATCACATTAAAATAATGTTTTGGCTAAGGAGTCCATCACATTTAAAGAATGTTTTGGCTAAGAAGTCCATCACATTAAAATAATGTTTTGGCTAAGGAGTCCATCACATTAAAATAATGTTTTGGCTTAGGAGTCCATCACATTACAAGAATGTTTTGGCTAAGGAGTCCATTACATTACAAGAATGTTTTGGCTAAGAAGTCCATCACATTAAAATAATGTTTTGGCTTAGGAGTCCATCACATTACAAGAATGTTTTGGCTAAGGAGTCCATTACATTACAAGAATGTTTTGGCTAAGAAGTCCATCACATTAAAAGAATGTTTTGGCTAAGGAGTCCATCACATTAAAAGAATGTTTTAAGGAGTCCATCACATTAAAAGAATGTTTTGGCTAAGAAGTCCATCACATTAAAAGAATGTTTTGGCTAAGGAGTCCATCACATTAAAATAATGTTTTGGCTAAGAAGTCCATCACATTAAAAGAATGTTTTGGCTAAGGAGTCCATCACATTAAAAGAATGTTTTGGCTAAGGAGTCCATCACATTAAAATAATGTTTTGGCTAAGAAGTCCATCACATTAAAAGAATGTTTTGGCTAAGGAGTCCATCACATTAAAAGAATGTTTTGGCTAAGGAGTCCATCACATTAAAAGAATGTTTTGGCTAAGGAGTCCATCACATTAAAATAATGTTTTGGCTAAGAAGTCCATCACATTAAAAGAATGTTTTGGCTAAGGAGTCCATCACATTAAAAGAATGTTTTGGCTAAGGAGTCCATCACATTAAAATAATGTTTTGGCTAAGAAGTCCATCACATTAAAAGAATGTTTTGGCTAAGGAGTCCATCACATTAAAAGAATGTTTTGGCTAAGAAGTCCATCACATTAAAAGAATGTTTTGGCTAAGGAGTCCATCACATTAAAATAATGTTTTGGCTAAGAAGTCCATCACATTAAAAGAATGTTTTGGCTAAGGAGTCCATCACATTAAAAGAATGTTTTGGCTAAGGAGTCCATCACATTAAAATAATGTTTTGGCTAAGGAGTCCATCACATTAAAAGAATGTTTTGGCTAAGAAGTCCATCACATTAAAATAATGTTTTGGCTAAGGAGTCCATCACATTTAAAGAATGTTTTGGCTAAGGAGTCCATCACATTAAAATAATGTTTTGGCTAAGGAGTCCATCACATTTAAAGAATGTTTTGGCTAAGGAGTCCATCACATTAAAATAATGTTTTGGCTAAGGAGTCCATCACATTTAAAGAATGTTTTAAGGAGTCCATCACATTAAAATAATGTTTTGGCTAAGGAGTCCATCACATTAAAAGAATGTTTTGGCTAAGGAGTCCATCACATTAAAATAATGTTTTGGCTAAGGAGTCCATCACATTAAAAGAATGTTTTGGCTAAGGAGTCCATCACATTAAAAGAATGTTTTGGCTTAGGAGTCCATCACATTAAAAGAATGTTTTGGCTAAGAAGTCCATCACATTAAAATAATGTTTTGGCTAAGGAGTCCATCACATTTAAAGAATGTTTTGGCTAAGGAGTCCATCACATTAAAATAATGTTTTGGCTAAGGAGTCCATCACATTTAAAGAATGTTTTGGCTAAGGAGTCCATCACATTTAAAGAATGTTTTGGCTAAGGAGTCCATCACATTTAAATAATGTTTTGGCTAAGGAGTCCATCACATTTAAAGAATGTTTTGGCTAAGGAGTCCATCACATTTAAAGAATGTTTTGGCTAAGGAGTCCATCACATTAAAATAATGTTTTGGCTAAGGAGTCCATCACATTAAAAGAATGTTTTGGCTAAGGAGTCCATCACATTAAAATAATGTTTTGGCTAAGGAGTCCATCACATTAAAAGAATGTTTTGGCTAAGAAGTCCATCACATTAAAAGAATGTTTTGGCTAAGGAGTCCATCACATTAAAAGAATGTTTTGGCTAAGAAGTCCATCACATTAAAAGAATGTTTTGGCTAAGGAGTCCATCACATTAAAAGAATGTTTTGGCTAAGGAGTCCATCACATTAAAATAATGTTTTGGCTTAGGAGTCCATCACATTAAAAGAATGTTTTAAGGAGTCCATCACATTAAAAGAATGTTTTGGCTAAGGAGTCCATCACATTAAAAGAATGTTTTGGCTTAGGAGTCCATCACATTAAAAGAATGTTTTGGCTAAGGAGTCCATCACATTAAAAGAATGTTTTGGCTAAGGAGTCCATCACATTAAAAGAATGTTTTAAGGAGTCCATCACATTAAAAGAATGTTTTGGCTAAGGAGTCCATCACATTAAAAGAATGTTTTGGCTAAGGAGTCCATCACATTAAAAGAATGTTTTGGCTAAGAAGTCCATCACATTAAAAGAATGTTTTGGCTAAGGAGTCCATCACATTAAAAGAATGTTTTGGCTAAGGAGTCCATCACATTAAAAGAATGTTTTAAGGAGTCCATCACATTAAAAGAATGTTTTGGCTTAGGAGTCCATCACATTAAAAGAATGTTTTGGCTAAGGAGTCCATCACATTAAAAGAATGTTTTGGCTAAGAAGTCCATCACATTAAAAGAATGTTTTGGCTAAGAAGTCCATCACATTAAAAGAATGTTTTGGCTAAGGAGTCCATCACATTACAAGAATGTTTTAAGGAGTCCATCACATTAAAAGAATGTTTTGGCTAAGGAGTCCATCACATTAAAAGAATGTTTTGGCTAAGGAGTCCATCACATTAAAAGAATGTTTTGGCTAAGGAGTCCATCACATTTAAAGAATGTTTTGGCTAAGAAGTCCATCACATTTAAAGAATGTTTTGGCTAAGGAGTCCATCACATTAAAAGAATGTTTTGGCTAAGGAGTCCATCACATTTAAAGAATGTTTTAAGGAGTCCATCACATTAAAAGAATGTTTTGGCTAAGAAGTCCATCACATTAAAAGAATGTTTTAAGGAGTCCATCACATTAAAAGAATGTTTTAAGGAGTCCATCACATTAAAAGAATGTTTTAAGGAGTCCATCACATTAAAAGAATGTTTTAAGGAGTCCATCATATTAAAAGAATGTTTTGGCTTAGGAGTCCATCACATTACAAGAATGTTTTAAGGAGTCCATCACATTAAAAGAATGTTTTGGCTAAGGAGTCCATCACATTAAAAGAATGTTTTAAGGAGTCCATCACATTAAAAGAATGTTTTGGCTAAGGAGTCCATCACATTAAAAGAATGTTTTAAGGAGTCCATCACATTAAAAGAATGTTTTGGCTAAGGAGTCCATCACATTAAAAGAATGTTTTGGCTAAGGAGTCCATCACATTAAAAGAATGTTTTAAGGAGTCCATCACATTAAAAGAATGTTTTAAGGAGTCCATCACATTAAAAGAATGTTTTAAGGAGTCCATCACATTAAAAGAATGTTTTAAGGAGTCCATCACATTAAAAGAATGTTTTGGCTAAGGAGTCCATCACATTAAAAGAATGTTTTAAGGAGTCCATCACATTAAAAGAATGTTTTAAGGAGTCCATCACATTAAAAGAATGTTTTAAGGAGTCCATCACATTAAAAGAATGTTTTGGCTAAGGAGTCCATCACATTAAAAGAATGTTTTAAGGAGTCCATCACATTAAAAGAATGTTTTGGCTAAGGAGTCCATCACATTAAAAGAATGTTTTAAGGAGTCCATCACATTAAAAGAATGTTTTGGCTAAGGAGTCCATCACATTAAAATAATGTTTTGGCTAAGGAGTCCATCACATTAAAAGAATGTTTTAAGGAGTCCATCACATTTAAAGAATGTTTTGGCTAAGGAGTCCATCACATTAAAATAATGTTTTGGCTAAGGAGTCCATCACATTAAAAGAATGTTTTAAGGAGTCCATCACATTAAAAGAATGTTTTGGCTAAGGAGTCCATCACATTAAAAGAATGTTTTGGCTTAGGAGTCCATCACATTAAAATAATGTTTTAAGGAGTCCATCACATTAAAAGAATGTTTTAAGGAGTCCATCACATTTAAAGAATGTTTTAAGGAGTCCATCACATTAAAATAATGTTTTGGCTAAGGAGTCCATCACATTAAAAGAATGTTTTGGCTAAGGAGTCCATCACATTAAAAGAATGTTTTGGCTAAGAAGTCCATCACATTACAAGAATGTTTTGGCTAAGGAGTCCATCACATTTAAAGAATGTTTTGGCTAAGGAGTCCATCACATTAAAATAATGTTTTGGCTAAGGAGTCCATCACATTAAAAGAATGTTTTGGCTAAGGAGTCCATCACATTAAAAGAATGTTTTGGCTAAGGAGTCCATCACATTAAAAGAATGTTTTGGCTAAGAAGTCCATCACATTAAAAGAATGTTTTGGCTAAGGAGTCCATCACATTAAAAGAATGTTTTGGCTAAGGAGTCCATCACATTAAAAGAATGTTTTGGCTAAGGAGTCCATCACATTAAAAGAATGTTTTGGCTAAGGAGTCCATCACATTAAAAGAATGTTTTGGCTAAGGAGTCCATCACATTAAAAGAATGTTTTGGCTAAGAAGTCCATCACATTAAAAGAATGTTTTGGCTAAGGAGTCCATCACATTAAAAGAATGTTTTGGCGAAGGAGTCCATCACATTAAAAGAATGTTTTGGCTAAGGAGTCCATCACATTAAAAGAATGTTTTAAGGAGTCCATCACATTAAAAGAATGTTTTGGCTAAGGAGTCCATCACATTAAAAGAATGTTTTGGCTAAGGAGTCTATCACATTAAAAGAATGTTTTGGCTAAGGAGTCCATCACATTAAAATAATGTTTTGGCTAAGGAGTCCATCACATTAAAAGAATGTTTTAAGGAGTCCATCACATTAAAAGAATGTTTTGGCTAAGGAGTCCATCACATTAAAAGAATGTTTTGGCTAAGGAGTCTATCACATTAAAAGAATGTTTTGGCTAAGGAGTCCATCACATTAAAATAATGTTTTGGCTAAGGAGTCCATCACATTAAAAGAATGTTTTGGCTTAGGAGTCCATCACATTTAAAGAATGTTTTAAGGAGTCCATCACATTAAAAGAATGTTTTGGCTAAGGAGTCCATCACATTAAAAGAATGTTTTGGCTAAGGAGTCCATCACATTAAAAGAATGTTTTAAGGAGTCCATCACATTAAAAGAATGTTTTGGCTAAGGAGTCCATCACATTAAAAGAATGTTTTAAGGAGTCCATCACATTAAAAGAATGTTTTGGCTAAGGAGTCCATCACATTAAAAGAATGTTTTAAGGAGTCCATCACATTAAAAGAATGTTTTGGCTAAGGAGTCCATCACATTAAAAGAATGTTTTAAGGAGTCCATCACATTAAAAGAATGTTTTAAGGAGTCCATCACATTAAAAGAATGTTTTAAGGAGTCCATCACATTAAAAGAATGTTTTGGCTAAGGAGTCCATCACATTAAAAGAATGTTTTAAGGAGTCCATCACATTAAAAGAATGTTTTAAGGAGTCCATCACATTAAAAGAATGTTTTAAGGAGTCCATCACATTAAAAGAATGTTTTGGCTAAGGAGTCCATCACATTAAAAGAATGTTTTGGCTAAGGAGTCCATCACATTAAAAGAATGTTTTGGCTAAGGAGTCCATCACATTAAAAGAATGTTTTGGCTAAGGAGTCCATCACATTAAAAGAATGTTTTGGCTAAGGAGTCCATCACATTAAAAGAATGTTTTGGCTAAGGAGTCCATTACATTAAAAGAATGTTTTGGCTAAGGAGTCCATTACATTAAAAGAATGTTTTGGCTAAGGAGTCCATCACATTAAAAGAATGTTTTGGCTAAGGAGTCCATCACATTAAAAGAATGTTTTGGCTAAGGAGTCCATTACATTAAAAGAATGTTTTGGCTTAGGAGTCCATCACATTTAAAGAATGTTTTGGCTAAGGAGTCCATCACATTAAAAGAATGTTTTGGCTAAGGAGTCCATTACATTAAAAGAATGTTTTGGCTGAGGAGTCCATTACATTAAAAGAATGTTTTGGCTAAGGAGTCCATTACATTAAAAGAATGTTTTGGCTAAGGAGTCCATCACATTAAAAGAATGTTTTGGCTAAGGAGTCCATCACATTAAAAGAATGTTTTGGCTAAGGAGTCCATTACATTAAAAGAATGTTTTGGCTGAGGAGTCCATTACATTAAAAGAATGTTTTGGCTTAGGAGTCCATCACATTAAAAGAATGTTTTGGCTAAGGAGTCCATCACATTAAAAGAATGTTTTGGCTGAGGAGTCCATCACATTAAAAGAATGTTTTGGCTAAGGAGTCCATTACATTAAAAGAATGTTTTGGCTGAGGAGTCCATTACATTAAAAGAATGTTTTGGCTAAGGAGTCTATCACATTAAAAGAATGTTTTGGCTAAGGAGTCCATCACATTAAAAGAATGTTTTGGCTTAGAAGTCCATCACATTAAAAGAATGTTTTGGCTAAGGAGTCCATCACATTAAAAGAATGTTTTAAGGAGTCCATCACATTAAAAGAATATTTTGGCTAAGGAGTCCATCACATTAAAATAATGTTTTAAGGAGTCCATCACATTACAAGAATGTTTTAAGGAGTCCATCACATTAAAAGAATGTTTTGGCTAAGGAGTTAATCACATGTGTGTGTGTGTGTGTGTGTGTGTGTGTGTGTGTGTGTGTGTGTGTGTGTGTGTGTGTGTGTGTGTGTGTGTGTGTGTGTGTGTGTGTGTGTGTGTGTGTGTGTTTTAAAAAAAAACGCAACATCATGTTTTCAAACTGTCAGTTAAAGGGTTAAAATCCTGAAAATAATGTAATATTTGGTATTTTTGATCAGGACTGAAGTTGATTGAAAGATTTAACCCCAAAAAGTCTTTAAAAATATTAATTTGTTATAATTTTAGAGCAGTTTTTGGAAGTGGAAATGTTCGTCCCGAATGACTAATGCCATGTTTATTCTGGTTCTGTGCAAAAACTAATAATGCAAAAAAATAAATGTTGACATATCCAAGACTGTGATAAAAAAAAGAAGCCAGTCCCCAGATATGTATTACATGGAAAATAACTCATTTTCTCAGTTTTTATCATGAAAAACAACAGCGATGTCATGTATTCAAAATGACATTTAAAGGGTTAAAATCCTTAGAATGATTACATTTTGGTATTTCTGATTAGGGCGGAAGTTGCTTTAAAGATTGAAGCCAAAACAGTGGTGAAAAAAATATTTTTATATTATGTTTTTATCAAAGTCTTTTGCATTGTCCCGAATGGTCAAGTATGGTAGTGGATTTGTTACACAGTGAATTAAAGACCCATTTGAAAAATTGAAATTGGAATATCAAAATAGATCGAGAAAATATCCTTGTTACAAAAAATCAGGCCATTTGCACCAACACAACCAAAGTTATTGCCAAATGAAACGTGGAAAATTACCCATTTGGACAAAAATGTCCACAATGATACCGGAGGGTTAAGATAAGTTGTAGGCAGCTTAATATATTATATTTTTATATTCGTAAAATACTTTGGTATCAATATTCAGCAGCAGGTACGACTATGCTTTATTATTTTACTATCTTGATTCTTGTGTCATATCTTCCATAAACATCATCACATGGTGGTACCTCATGTTATGGCCCAGTTTAATATGCAACTTATTGTTCCAACCCTGCCTGAAAAACATTGAGACTCCTGATCAAAAAGTATCCTTCATTTAAATAAAAAAACTCCAGAGTGGTGATAGTTATTTTCCAACAAAATAACCTGCACGTTAAGGCCCAGATACACCGGCCAGTCACCTGAGAAGTCGCCGACGCCGACACCGACACCGACTGTTGCGTCGCCGGACTCTCCTGCGTATTTGCCGGCTTCGCGCACTGGAACACACCGCAAATCCGAGCCGAGCACGTATGAACTGCGCATGCGTGAGTGGCAATAACTCTCCTTACCAGCAGGCGGCGGTAGTGTGTATTCATCATTCAAAAGAGGCAACAACCGGAACAACCGGAAGACAGAGAAGAAGAACAGACTCCGTGATATAAACAAACAACAAATAGCGTTTTTCTTTCCATTTTCACTCTCGTCTATTGAAAACATGAACGAACAGGAGCTCTATAAACCGATGAGGTGAAATAGCCGTCCGTGTGTGTTCCATCTCCAATTTTAAATCATTTGTTTACCTCCCTCACTTCCGTTAACACTTCTCATGCACTGATTCGCTAGCTGAACAGCCAATCAGTGTTATCCCTTTGTCCGACTTCCGGTGGTGTTCCCGACGAGAAAAGGCGTCAGGTCGGCAGAAAAAACCCGACGGTGCGGCGCACACCACTCCGAATAGGGCATGCCCACGCTCATGTTCGGCCCGACTCCCATTTACTGACGATTTCGGGCCGGTGTATCTGGGCCTTTACAGAGCACTCCTCTTTCTGTTTCTACATGTTTGTTTAGTAAATGTTTAATTATAGTAAAATCAATTAACTATATTATCAGTTGACTCATTATACTTTTGCAATTAGTTGTAAAGTGGATTTACATTAACCATACATAAACTTCATGTCAATAATCTGCTTAAAAAGCTGAGGGTGCAGCTAGGTTTCTTTTTCAGAAACAAGTCCTGTTTCTCATTTGAAGCCAGGAAAAGGCTCTGTGACCTTTTGACCTGTGCTGGACTATGGTGATCTGATCTATATGAATGCACCTGCCCATTGCCTGAACAAGTTAGATGCCGCCTATCACAGTGCTCTGAGATTTGTTACTAACTGTAAAGCACTCACTCATCACTGTACCCTGTATGCCAAGGCAGGTCTGCCTTCACTCACTGTAAAGAGGCTCAGTCATTGGTACACGTTTATCTATAAAGCCATGTTGGGTAAACGACCAGCTCATATCTGCTCTCTGATCTCACAGAGAGTGGCAAGCAGCTATTGCCTGAGATCCCAGGATGTGTTTTTATTACATGAGCCGAGTGCTAGGACTGTTTTAGGTACTAAAGCTTTTATGTGTGCTTCTCCTCTAGCTTGGAACACTATGCAAACATTTTTGAAACTGAGCATTTTGGTTCCCTTGCATCATTTTAAAGCTCGGATAGATGAAATGTTATTAGATGTCTGTCATTGTGAATAGGTTGCTAATGTATACCCCAGTAATTATGTTGTATTGATGTCCTTTTTGTTTTCTGTTGTTTTATGTGTAACCAATGTGCTGCAGGTCTCCCTTGAAAAAGAGATCGTTGATCTCAATGGGATTTTCACCTGGTTAAATAAAGGCTACAAACAAACAATAATCGGACATTAATGGAATTATAATTCTTGTTACGGCATGTTGAAAAAGTGAGTGAATATTATGAACATAAGATGAGTCAAGCTGAGATGACCAAGGCTGTGTGAGCTTTAATAAAACATGATATTCCTCCTCTTACGTAGAGATATAATGTTCCACCCATAGACTCAATAACACTAAAAACATAAAAGGAATAACATAATAATATAACAGAGATGAGTACTTACTGGAAAATGGAGGCAGATGCTTTAAAGAAAGTAAGAACTCCTCAAACAGGTGAGCTGATCCGTCACTCCTCAGTCGTGTCTCTGCAGATCTGTCTGTGACGAAGAGATGCTTGAACATTCATCAACATTTCCTAAAGGCAATTCAATATGTTTGAATAGTTGATTGTGCATCAACCCGAAAGCAGACTTTGTTCTCAACAATCTCCTATAAGATAAGATAAGACATTTATTCATTCGAGAAAGGGGATATTAAGTTGTTCCAAAAGCTCAAAGGTGAAGGTAAAGGATCAAAGGGATACATAACAGCATTTATAAAATAAAAAAGTATATTATATTATAAACTATCCTGTTGTAAGTGGTGGTGATAAACAGCAGGCAGGAAAACTATTTCACGTATTTAAGTTTCATTTAGTATTTAGTATTTTATAGTTTTATTTGTAATGGGCTTTGGGATCATTATTAAATTAATAACAGCCGTTGCTACGGCTACGTTTTATAATTGTACTATCTCTGTAGACCCCCATGTTAACATGACCAACTTAACAGCAGAAATAAACTGAAGCACTTTTTTCTAAAATACTTGCTATCATACATTTTTTCCCCACATCCAAATGAATGATGCAAATGGCCTGTGTATGCAAAATGCAGATAATATTGTCCCATGTATAAAGTACAATTGCTTCTTGTTAAAAAGTGTCATCTTATCTTATCCCTCATTAAAGGAGGAACTTTTTAGTATGCATCAAATGTAAGGACTTATATCCTTAAAAAGTGGCTGCTTTGCCTTTCGTTAACCGGCTCTACTCACAAAACCCCCGTGGATAATTCGGCTCCTGGTAAAAGCTTCCTGAACAATAACACATATAAAATAATAATAATACAAACCAGGAGCCCCATAGCGGAAGAAATTACAAATTGAACAATTAAATAAAAGTACAGATGTAAAAACATATTGCAAGTAAATTAAATGTAGGTAAAAGTATTTCAGTCAGGAGAGACTTCATTTTGTAAAAGAACATGTATTGACACATGTCACGTGATAAATGTTAAGTCTTTGGTGATTAGACCCCGATCCTGAAATGGTATATCTAAAGGGGGAAATGCAGCCGTGAGCATATAGAGAACCCCCCGCGGTCTAGACACTGGTGATGATGATGAAGATCTGGATTTGATGAGGAGGTGTGATGAGGTCTTTGGATTAGCTCTCCTGGCTCTGGATGTGATGAAAAGAGGGGGAGGGGGAGGAGGCGGGTGGCAGCATGACGACCTGAAATCACAGCTGACTGCAGGAGAGAGGAGAACCATTTTAAAGTTTGGCTGCAGCACGGTGATTGGCTGCTGGAGAATGAGGTGAATGTAATAGGTTAAAGAGAACGCCCGTGATGAGCTGATTATAAGCAGCTGCGGCCTGAAGTCATACTTGCCAACCTTTATACCTCAGAAATCTGGAGCATTTAAAAATGCTAAATTGGGCGGGGGGGGGCTAGTGGATAGCCAGAGCTGTTAGATTAACATTAACATGCTTATTGTAGTTGTAAGTGCACTGCCTTGTGGCCTGAAGCACCGTCCTTGATGGAGCATATGTGTGGGTTGGACCTGTATTTTACAGGAAAGGAGTGAGCAGAGAGTAGAGTAGTTGTCGATTCTTGTTCTGTTTTCTGTGAATATCTGCCTCACCCTCTCAGATTTTGAGTTGCGCTCGCTACTAAAGAGACGTGTTACCATGGAAACCAAACAATAGTGTAACTGTATTAAAGTCTGAGTGGAAACAGTCGTGTGTAAATCTGATTTTGTCAGAAATCGGGAGAAATATGACCCCGGGAGGAAACCGGGAGAGGGCAATGAAATCGGGAGTCTCCCGCGAAAATCGGGAGGGTTGACAAGTATGCCTGAAGTATACCAGTCTTCCTGAAAGAATTTACGCTAAGCTTCATTTATTCATCAGCATTTGCTAAAGGCAATAAAACTATATTTTTATTGTTAACTATGTGTCTAAACAGCCCGAAGCAGACTTTGTTCTCAACAATCTCCTATAAGATAAGATAAGAAATGTATTGATGCGAGAAAGGGGATGTTAAGTTGTTACAGAAGCTCAAAAGTGAAAGCAGTAAAGGCTCAACTATTATTTAGGAATACATAAAAGGATTTATAAAATAAAGAAGATCTAGTCTCATTATAAACGATCCTGTAAGTGGTGGAGAGAAACAGCAGGCACGAAACAGTTTCACATATTTTAGTTTCATTTAGATAAGTTGTAGGCAGGTTAATGTATTTTATCGCTTTATTTGTAATGGACTTTGGTATCAATACTAGATTAATAACAGCAGTCAGGTACGGCTACGTTTGGTCATTTTACTATCTTAGTGTCATATACCATACTACATGTTATGGCCTATATACAACTTATTGTTGCAACCCTGCCTGAAAAACATTGAGACTCCTGATCAAAAAGTATCCTTCATTTCTATAAAAAACCTCTAGAGTTGTGAAATGATTATCCAACAAAATAACCTGCATGTCACAGAGCGTTTCTTGTTCTGTACACTGAGGAAAACTGAATCGTTGACTTTAATTAAATGTATTATGTCAACAGATTTCACATTACTGCATTAGGTTAGTTGCAAGCAATAATATTAAGTTAATCTTAATATTATTGCTTTCAACTAACCTAATGCAGTAATGTGAAATCTGTTGACATAATACATTTAATTAAATGTTCAGTTTTTTCAGTGTACATGTTGTTGATTCTGTTTGTATTCAATAAAGTCAATTCAATCAGGAGAGACGGTGTTGATGGAAGAATATATTTATTGCCAGGAATACACAAATGAATGTAATGGAGTTTTGGCGATAAGGCCCCGTTGTGCAGGAGTATCATTCGGGAGGGGAGAACCGATCCGATGAAACCCCCCCGGGGTCTAGACACTGGTGGTTGTGTATGGATAGTTGGGGTCGGTCTGAAGGGGAGGGGCTTAGATTGACCCTGGTGGTGGTGAATGAATGGTTGGGGTCGGTCTGAAGGGGAGGGGCTTAGCTTGACCCTGGTGGTGGTGAATGAATGGTCGGGGTCGGTCTGAAGGGGAGGGGCTTAGCTTGACCCTGGTGGTGGTGAATGAATGGTCGGGGTCGGTCTGAAGGGGAGGGGCTTAGCTTGACCCTGGTGGTGGTGAATGAATGGTCGGGGTCGGTCTGAAGGGGAGGGGCTTAGCTTGACCCTGGTGGTGGTAAATGGATGGTTGGATTCGATCTGAAGGGGAGGGGCTTAGCTTGACCCTGGTGGTGGTGAATGGATAGTTGGGGTTCGGTCTGGAGGGGGAGGGGCTTAGCTTGACCCTGGTGGTGGTGAATGGATAGTTGGGTTCGGTCTGAAGGGGAGTGGCTTAGCTTGATTGGTGGTGGTGAATGGAGGGTTGGGGTCGGTCTGAGGGGGAGGGGCTTAGCTTGACCCTGGATTCAGAGGGACAGGAGGGGAAAAGGGGTGGAGGAGGGTTGCGTAGAGTCACCTGAAATGACAGCTGTCAGGGGGGAGAGCAGATTTAAAAGGGTTAGCGGAGCGCTATGATAGGCTTGTGAGAATAGAGCGAAGTGATTGGTTAAGCTGGGGGAGGAAAGACGGTCTTCCTGGTTGAACTTCCGCTGAGCTTCATTATCAGTTCATTATTCCTATGTGAAGCACTTTTGTCAAATTACAAGCAACCATCTATAATTTATTTGTTCATGATTTCTTTTCATGATTTGAAGGATTTGTAACAATAAATGATTTTCATATTTTGTCATATTTTCCTTTAATCGTCTTTTACAGTATTGTTTGTTCAGCAAATCTGTATTAGGAGAAGGACACAGACCACAAAGGCTCCATATTTCTTGAGTCTCATAGCACCATCTTGTGGTCTTTACACTAAACAACACAGATGTTATTATTGATTATGGACATCAATTATATTCTGCATTAAAGACAAGTGTCATTGTTTGTAAGTCACTTTCACAACTTGTGTCGGTGCCTTACATTTATATGTCTCATAATTTAGTCTTTATTATTGTGGTAACCGTGACTGAGGTTACCACATGTAACCTCACTGACAACGCTAAGTCACTGACAACGCCGCCTCCTGCTAAGGGGCAGGAGGAACCCGTGGACCCTAAATTTAAGTCGTGGACCGATTTTAAAGCTTCCCTTAATAGGTTCAATTATGACAGAGGCATGAATTCCAAAAATATACGCAGCTTTATTTAAAAAATGTTGGAAACTGTTTAAAAGGTCAATTCTTGTAAAGTGTTAAAATGGCAAATATAATTCAACACGAATATAAGATACCCTCCTCAGTTGGCCAGGCCTGGTCCGCTGGGTTGCAGTGCCTGCTAATCGTGAGGGACGAAAACAAGAAAAGCCACACACCAAAACAACGAAAGCATGCAATATTCAAACCACAATCTCTATAAAATAATAACAGTGAGATATTTAGCATACAGAGAAGAAAGTGTCACACCGTGCAGTCCCTACACTGAAGGCAGGCAGCGTTCCACCCAGGCCTACGCCGCCGAGGAAGAGGAGCGCAACCTAGACACGAACAATAAAATAATTATATTGCCATAAACTGCACATGAAGAAAATGAACAAGAAAATACAAAAAAACACTATAGGACAGTGGCTGGCCTGGTCTTTCACAGAGTAGATTTCCAACTCAGCTTAATCGTGCCGGGGAAATGGTCACTTAATATCCCGGGTAGCTGGGCCGGTTGTGTACATTAAGCTCCAGTCTCGTGCCTGTCGGGTGAGTTTCCCTCCGTCAACGGTAAAATCTCGTCTTGCACTCGCCCTTTGTGAGAGGGAGAAGACCAGTGACCGTGCAACCAAGATAGACTTTCTTGAGCTGACGGCAAACTTTGTATGACTTCCTGTTTACCCGGTCACCGGTCATGTAACCGCATCAGGTGAGAATGACGTCAGATTCCCACATTAGGAAATAAATGCTCAATATCTGGGAGAAAAAAAACATGAAACTTGTCTTGTCGTGAACACACTGTTTATGGATTTTATTTGAGGAAACACATTTCCAATAAGCACAAGTTCAACCCTACACCATAAACAATGGTATCTATATTTAGTCATAACCTGCTGCGTGTAAAGTAAATAGGCTATTATAGCATTAATAAACAACCATAACTGGCAAATAAAAGCAGAAATTATCAAACAAAAATGGAGGAAAGTATACACATGGAAGATTAAATAAATTCATATATTTTTTAAATGTGCCACATTTACATGGATGTTTCCTGAGTTTTAAATTAGATTAGATTCAACTTTACTGTCATTGTGCAAAGTACATGTACAAGCCAATGAAATGCAGTTAGTATAAACCAGAAACGCGAGATGTGCTATTTATAAATAAAAACAAGGTGCATATAAATAAATACTGACAATACAGGGAGCATTGAATGAGGATAACATCTACAATATACAGATGTAAGTATTGAGAGAATATTAACAGAGTATTAACAGAAGTGCAGATTGTATGGACAAACAGTAATATTATAAGAAGACATAAAAAATGGTTATATGGAACACGATTGTGCAAATAACATGTCCGTTAAGTTTAATAAGTGCAGGTGAGTGCAATGATGCTAGTGAGTAATGGAGAGGAGTTCAGCGGAGTCACAGCCTCAGGGAAGAAGCTCATAACTGGCTAATTGTTATGAACTCAGACACTCAGGATATAGGACCCAATTGCACGACCCGGGAGACAGAGGTAAAGTTTTGGTAAGATACTTTTCCCCAAAAAAAAAGCAAGATGAACAAACATTTTTCACTATCGAATCTCAAGTTGAGATGACAAAAATTAGAACAAAATGAAATCGCTCACGTAGTGAGGAACAAAACTTTTCAAGAGAACAAAGAGAGCATAGACCTGACCATGGCAAGAGACAAGACGAACTGACACTGAACACTGGGAGACTGGGGAATTTAAACACACAACAAGACACAGGTGAAAACAATCAGGGGCGGGGCTGGTGCTGATGAACACAGGAGACACACAAGGGGTGGACAATCAGGAAGCCTGGAATGAGAGATAAATGGTGAGTGACAACACAAACATAAAACACCGTGAAAATGAACCTCAGCATATCTGTCAGTGCAAAACACAAATAAAAGCAGAAAATGATCAAACAGAAATGGATGAAGATAAAATCAATTCATATTATTTTAAAATGAGCCACATTTACATGGATGTTTCCTGAGGTTTAAATGTAAAGATCATGTGCAAACAATACGGCATTTCTGTGATTCTCATACATTTGCGCAAAGAAAACGGTTCTTTGACCAAACTTAATATCATGGAATTAATGGTTAACGTGTTGATAATTAATCTAAAACATGACTGATTTTAAAAGAATCGAATCTATGTCTATAAAATACGATTATTCAGTGTCTAAAATAAATATATCTAATAAAAATAAAAACCTTCAACCAAGTTCTTCTATCACAGATTGGAAGGTAATATACCCAAGTGGGTTTCACAATGAAGTCCCCCGTGATCAAACTGTCATTAGCACTCAACAACCATACTTGTCAACCCTCCCGATTTTCGCGGGAGACTCCCGATTTCATTGCCCTCTCCCGGTTTCCTCCCGGGGTCATATTTCTCCCGCATTTCTCCCGATTTCTGACAAAATCAGATTTACTCAGGACTGTTTCCACTCGGATTTTAATACAGCTACACTATTGTTTGGTTTCCATGGTAACACGTCTCTTTAGTAGCGCGCGCAACTCAAAGTCTGAGAGGGTGAGGAAGATATTCACAGAAAACAGAACAAGAATCGACAACTACTCTACTCTCTGCTCACTCCTTTCCTGTAAAATACAGGTCCAGCTCACACATATGCTCCATCAAGGATGGTGCTACAGGCCAGAAGGCATTGAACTTACAACTACAATAAGCATGTTAATGTTAATCTAACAGCTCCGGCGATCCACTAGCACCCCCCCCGGCAGCCCTGCCTGAAACACATTGTGTCCCTGATCAAAACTTATCCTTCACTTCTATAAAAAAACAAAATAACCTGGACGTTACAGAGCAGTCCAGTTCTGTTTCTACAGGTTTGTTATAACTCTGGTGTTTGTTTAAACTGAAACATGACTTTAATTAAATGTATTATGTCAACAGATTCCACATAACTGTATTAGGTTAGTTGAAAGCCTTAATATTAAGATTAATCAGAATCAGAATCAGAATACCTTCATTAGTCCCACAGAGGGGAAATGTGCAGCGTTACAGCAGAAAGAGCCACAGACAGCTCAGTGTTGCATATCTGAAATGCGTTAAAAAAGTACTAAGTTATAATATAATAAACAATATGCTAAAAAAGGATAAAAACTAAAAAAGTTACATCATTTTCAAAAATACAGATAAAAAACAAATCAAATCTACAAATCAAATCCTGTAGCAGTTCTTAGGATTTAGCAGCCCGGTATATATTACAGTTATTAAAGATGGCACATGTATATAAAGTATATATTGCACATAGTTTGACGGTATTTAACAGCAGCAAGTTACACAATCTACAAAATACAAGATACGTACCTTGTAACAGTAACAAGGGTTTAGCAGCCAGGTATAAATTACAGTTATTAATGGCATATATATATATTGCAGATATTGCACATATTACACAAAGTTGGTTTGTATTTAGCAGCAAGGGGTGTTATAGTCTGTGTAGTGGTGTGTGTGTAGGAGGGTCTACTAGGAGCAGTGCTGGTTGTAAAGTCTGACCGCTGCAGGAAGGAAGGACCTGCGGTATCTGTGTGACAGGTGGGGTGCAGCAGCCTGTCGCTGAAGGTGCTGCACAGTGAGGACAGGGTGTCCTGGAGGGGCAGTAAGAAATATTAGGTTCAATTTAATATGATTGCTTTCAACTAGCCTCAATCAACAAGCGATGATTAAATATTGATACCATTGTTTATGTTGTGTGATTGGATTTGTGCTTATTGGAAATGTATTTCCTCAATTAAAATCATGAAACCGTGTGTGCAAAACAAAACGTTTTTTTTGTTTTTTACAAGATGTTGACCATTCATTAAATAATAAAGATGAGATTATGATGCAAGTAAGAGAAAGGAGAGGGTATGTGTCACTTTGGTATTTATGACATGTTGAGTGATTGATTTATGACCCGCTATAAACCCTTAGTCCCGCCCCTAAACCCCTTTGATGTGACAGGTGTCAGTGCACCTGTTGTAGTGACCTCTAATAAACCATTGCCTTCATTCTTTTTATGACTTGTTTGCTCACCTATTGTCGTTGTAATCCCGCCTATAAGGTACTGTTCCTAAATAGTGGTGTAATAATACTCACACACAGGCATGAAAACAATCTTGAAAAATCTTGATGCTGGGCGTGTCTGAAGCTTGGCGATTTTTTGCGAGCAACGCGACCAACAACCAATCACATGAATCTCCCGCCCCCGACATACAAAGCAATAGCAATGTTAAAACGAAGTAAACTGGATATAAACTCCCCAAACAGGCGAACACCTACCAGTTTCACCCACTGTCTCTGCCACCTCCCTCCATGCCTGGTTCCTCCGGTTTGTATCCCGGTAAATAGTTCTGGTTGTAAAGAACCGGTTGGTTTGCTACCGTAATTTCTCGTTTGGAATATGAGGAAATGAACTGCGGTCTGGCTCTCCCAGCTAGAACGCGGTTTGATTGGCTAGTGCTTGTACTGGCGGGATTTGCATAAACGGGATTTGATTGGCTGATGCCAGCTTTGAAAGCATAGAGAGGCGAAGTCACGCCCATCTACTTCCGGTCCATGGGACCCCGGAAGCGAAAAATTATACATTGAATTCAATGGAGAAAGAAAACGTATCTTTTGATCCCGTTTGAATTGTGCCACGAACTACACATATGATGTTTGTCAATCTTAAACAATAATTTCCGTGTCAAAAAAGTCACATTTTGTCGTAAAACTGTTGAAATATAAGACTATGAAAAATACGCGACTACAAAGACTACAAATCCCAAATCCCATTCTGGGTCGCGCATGTGATGTCACAGGAGATAATGCTCCAAGTGGTTGCGACTCGTAATTAAAGCGAAGAAGAAGATTTCATAACTGATTTATTCCCTCCAATAAATATAAGAGATTGCTCCAATAAATTCACTTTTACAAGATGCCTGTGTGCTTTGTACCATGTTGTAATCACAAAAGTGATCATACCACTTGCTCGTTCTATCGCTTCCCGTCTGATGAAAGGACCAGGAGTCGCTGGATCAGACATATCAGGTAATATCATAGATAATATACATGTTGTGCATGGAACATAGTCAAGTTAGCTACCTAGCTAGTAGCGACGAGTAGCGAGCACGTTAGTTAGCATTACATTACTTAGCCTTGTCATTTTTAGTAGCCTTACCATGAAGTTATTATTTTATTACATGAAGTACACCAAAATGTTAAACAGTAAGAGTAGTCATCATGGTAAGTATTTCGTGAAACATTTGAAGAGTAGCCTACTGCGCCCTCCACCGGGTGCTAAGAAAGCAGTTCAGGGAGAGTCGAAGGAAGGCAGGCAGCTTTGCATGACATTCTTCTGGACATGTGTCATTGTGATGACAGTGAGGGTGAGTCAATCTGTTTGTTGGAAAGACAGTAGTTGAGTGATTACTGAGAGAAAATTATTAAAAGAGATAATTATTCAGTGTTGTTACTTTAAAGTGTTGTTACTGACCTTTTTCTCTTTTATTTTCTTTACCTCACCTGTAACTGCTGAGACCCTGAGGAACATGCACACTGACCTGCTCTGGCAACCTGATTTCCACTGTACGTAATAGTATTTGGTTATGGTATATTATTTATATACATCAAAGGCACAATGCACCCCCCAGAGACACATGTATTGAGTGTGATATTTTGCATTGGTCATGTGAAATCATCTTTACATACTAGAAAACTGTAGGAGCGGCAACTTGTTTTGAAATTGAATTTTTAATATCTGATAATAAAGTTGATCTGTTTTCTTTATTCTTCTCTCTCCCCAGCTCCATCCATCACCATTCTCTGTTCCTGCAGGTCCTGCTTGCTAATCAATGCTTTATTGTTTTACACAATTACAAATAAAGTCAATGTATTGTATGACATGAAGTTGTGCTTCATTCTGAGTCAATAATAAATTCATTCTGCCTTCAACTGCAAAATGATTGTGGACTGCACCGACATCCATGTAGCTGCCCCCCAGTAAGATGAACCAAGCAAAGCTGACACAAAGCTGTGCTCTTAAGTTGACATGAAGAATTTGTGAAATATTGGTAATTATTTGGAAAAAATGACTGACGATGCAGAAAACTTTTTTATTTAGGAACAGTGGTCTGGTGAAGCATTTATCACTACATATGTGTCACACTTAAAAGCCCAAACACACCTCGTTTACAACTCCCCAGTTGACAGCCATGACTCCGTCTAAATTGTACCCCCCAAGCACCCTCTTCATGAGGGACGCGCATGGAATGGATGAAAGTCCCGACCTCAGCACAGCACCAAAATTGCTGGCTGTCAACCTGCCCTGCCTGTGTAACTGCCACTGAGGATTTGTCCGCTGTCCTACGGTGGCTGTCTGGACGGCAGCTTGCTGGTCTCTGCTCAGTCGCATTGAGGCAAGAATTGCCTCAAGCCCCCGACCCCCATGCTCCTTCACCAGCTCCGGCACGTTGAAAATGGCCTGATGTTGAGGCTGCAGCTCTGGCTCAGGTGACAAAAGCCATGCCATGCCACGCTGCGCCCCTCAGTGCAGACCTAAACCAGTCTACTTCCTCAGTGGCGATGTCTCTGGCCAGTGGGTTGTATGTCTCCTCTTGCTGTTGGTATAGTTGAGACACCGGCTGGACTACTTTTGAAGTGCCAGGCTTCCTCCACTGGCACTCAACTTCTGTGGAGCTGATCTGCCACATGGCAAATATTGCCAATGCTGCAGCGTGGCTGCATTTGTACATCCTCCGTGCACAACCACAGACAGCGCTCTGCATCGCGCCATCCTCTCCAATGTAGATCTGTACAAATAAAGTAAGTACCATGTTTGTTAACATGCTATAATAGATTGAATGAGCAATACAAGGATGGTCCAGATCTGGGGGTGGGAGGGTTTATTTTTCCATAGTTTTGTCCTCTTGTCTGATTGTTGTTGTTTGTTTTTTCTGAATTTTTTGTAATTTGTGTTGTATTGGTTGTGATTGTACATTGTATTTTTTTAAATGTGTATTACATTTTTGAAAAACATTTGATCAACAAAAAAGGATTTGGTCAGGATCTAGACTCAGTGTGTTGTTTATGAATTAATCAATGCTCTCTACATTAGGAAAACACATACCAGTGTACCAGAGGGAGTCACACACAGCTGTGCCTAGATAACCAAACAAATTGACAAGATAACCAAAATCCTTGAATCTACACACAGCAAATAAACTCAAATGACACAACGAGATGTAAAAAGGAGATCACACATATAGTCGATATAAAACTGGCCGCTTCAATCTGAAGAGCAAATAAAACAAAACACGGGAGTGTACCTTGTTCTTGTGAACACTAATGTTATCCACAGCATACACACCCGTATACAGTACACCCGTTCTAGGTTCTGATTGGCTCTCTAGGTTGGCATTCTAGCTTCTGACTGGCTGTCCAGGTTGTCAATCACAGCCGTGGTTCATATTATGCTAGTCGACTCGTAACATCGCTAAACTTTTTTTCTTGAAGGTTTTCTCAGTCAACTAATGCTATTGATAACAGTAACATAAATTAACACAGCCCTGCACACTGCAGTCATTATATGCCGGGTCTGTGGTTCATCATCTTCTTTTTCATTCTCCTCCTTATTGACTGACATTAACGTTAAACATTGCACTCATGTTACTCACCGAAACCTTGTAAAGCCGGTCCCGCATGCTGGCTCTTACAGAACCGACTAACTCCCCTTTCGTGTAAGTACAGCTCTCAACGTGCCCAGACTTGTAGTGATTTTCACCTCGTTTTATACTTTTATTCTCATTCTGAAAGAATGAGGTGAAATGTGCCAATGTGACGGCCATCTTTGTGTTGGTGACGCGTATTGTGCGGGACCAGAGACATGTACTTCACTGAGCGGCTTAACACAAAAAAATGTGTTACTTCACAGTTTTACGACACATTTTAATTTTAATTTTGACTTGCAAAATGTTCTTTTAAATTGACAAACATCATATGTGTCATTCGTGGCACAATTTAAATGGGATCAAAAGATACGTTTTCTCTCTCCATTGAATTCAATGTATAATTTTCCGCTTCCGGGGTCCCATGGAGGCTCCCGGAAGGGGAGGGACTTCGCCTCTCTATAGCAATGTTTAAACGAAGTAAACTGGATATAAACTCTCCAAACAGGCGAAAACCTACCAGTTTCACCCACTGTCTCTGCCTACTCCCTCCATGCCTGGTTCCTCCGGTTTGTATCCCGGTAAATAGTTGTGGTCGTAAAGAACCGGGTGATTTGCTACCGTAATTTCTCGTTTGGAATATGAGGAAATGAACTGCGGTCTGGCTCTCCCAGCTTGCACGCGGTTTGGTTGGCTAGCGCTTGTACTGGCGAGATTTACATAAACGGGATTTGATTGGCTGATGCCAGCTTCGAAAGCATTGGGAGCATCAAAACTTGAACATTCCTCAACTTTTGATGCTCACGATGCTTGCAAAGCCATGCTCCGCTCCCCACAATGCAGTTCGGCGAAGATTAAAAATCTCCTACGTCACCCCATTCAAGTGAAAGGTCGAAGCTTTGAAAGATTTTTTTCATGCCTGTGTGTGGACGGGCCGTTATTGACGCTTTTCTGGTAATATATGGTTATATGACATTTAAGGATGTCTTTTGAAGTTGTATAGTTAATAACACTTTATGACCCGTGACTAATTTCCCTCGTCCCTCCCCCTTCTTTTCTTTTGTCCTCCACCCCTGCTGATCCGTGTGACTCTGTCCCTGTCAGGTGTCAGATCACCTCCTCCCTCCCACCTCTGCCGTCAGAGCCCCAGATCTCATCTACTCTGCGCCTCCTGCTGTGATTAAAACTCCTGCTCAGAGGGGTACAATACATAAACCCTTGGTGTGTCACGAGCATGAGTCACACTTAGAGGAAGGACTACACTCAGAGAATAAGAGGAAGCAGCCGATGGAGGAACTGACAGAAGTTAGTTTCATTTTGACACACAACAGGTTAAATCCCTCAGACGAGAGACTTTACATCAACTAAAAGGTAAAATACTGTTGTTGTTGTTGTTATTGTTGTTGTTGTTGTTATACATCTTATCAACATGTAAACTCCTCTGCAGACGGTTCTGCTTGTGTCCTCTTGTTCCTGTTCAGTCTTCTGCAGATTCAGCATGTTTACAGTCGTTTCTGTGCAGCCGTACTTATTCAATTCAATTAAATTCAAAGCCTTTATTTATTCAGGTGAAAACCCTTTGAGATCATTGACCTCTTTTTCAATGGTGACCTGCTATTCACTATACAGACTGGTTTTTGCACGTTTGCTGAAGAGGAACTTTCCTCGCTGGGTGAACTTGTTGAAGACGGACTCAAAGACAAGTTATTACCCCCCGGGCAACACAAAGCTATCATTCGTGGGAACGACAGGGGGGAAGAGAAAAGAAGAAGTTGTTGAAAATAGTCAAAGCGGCTTGTGAGTTTCGGACGGACAAGAAATCCAAACATACTCACAATCTGTGTCCTTGAAAGCTTTAGGAAAGTTGCTCAGTGTTGGAGCTATATTTCGATTGATATTATTTAATAGTTAAACATTTATTTTCTCGCTGTTTTTTGTTTATAGTAAATGTAATATTATTTAGTGTTATTATGAGTTAGTTAAAGTAGTTTTATGCTTTTATTTTGAAGGAGTATTTGGGCACTGGGTGATTGGGGCACCTGGTGTAATTGTATATACTGGAGACAGGTGGTGGTGGGAGCTGAGCACCAGTATGGCATATGGTTTTGACCAGGGCACGAGGAGGCCAGAGGAAAGGCACAGGGAAAGAGTGTTAAAACTCTGTTCGTTGCATATTGATATAGGAATAAACCATAAATAGAAAAGTAAAACAGAAAATGAACTTAAAAGTAAACGTCCTCTTGGGTTCGATGATCCAAGTCCAGGCAAGAGTCCTTTCTGTGCAAGGGTTAGGGTTACATTACATTAAGAATTGTAATTGTATTTTAATCTAGCAGCTTGCTTTACACCTTGATAATGCAAATATTGTGGTATCAAAAAGAAAGGATCAATTAAAAAAAGAAATTTCAACCACAATGAAGGGAAATGGATCTTTAAAAACCCAACACAGTTCATGGTTCACTCAAATGTAACTGTGAAAGTGCAATCAAATAGAGAGTATTAATGTAGGTCAGCTTGTCCGGACCCATTTTTATTCTACTCATAAAAGTGGGTAGTGTTTTTATTAGCCGTGTCAACAGAATAGCTAGGATGACAATGTCGGCTTTCAGTTTGTAAAGATAAATATCTCTTTGGTTTAAGTACAAATATCTGCAGCAGTAATGAAACCAATGTGATAGTTAGCAAATGGTAATGCCATCTCCTGCTGTGTGTCATCATGCAGGTATGTGCATGACAGAAAGTGAACAGACTACTATTTATTTTTCTGGCTGTAAGGTGTTATCAGTCTCTCTCTGGAGGATCAGGGCTTGTCCGTGCGTGCTCTGTCTGCTTCTCTTGCTTTGCTTTCTGTCTGTAGGATTGCATCCCTTCTGTTGTGTATTTTAATATGTGTCTGTCTAAACTGGTTTTGCATGCTTCTTAGATGTCCCACTTTGCATAATTTTGCTTATACATTCATTCATAATTAAGCTTTTTATCCTGTGTGACTTTTCAGAACCACTTTATAATAAGACTATAAAGGGTTTACGAATAGTTTGTAATACATTTATTAATTAGGTTGTGAACACTTTATAAATTATTAATAAGCTTTTACAAGACATGAGATAAACAGGGCAACTGTGACCGGTTGCTTGCCAAATAGTGAGCCCACATGTGTCTACTGCTAAGCCTCATAGTGGCTGCTTAGCTTACTTCGTCTCCTTCATCAGCCAGCATCCTTGGTATCTGTTGCTCACTGAGTGGATTCTCGCTAAGTAGCCAACATAAGGCTTAGTCATCTTGCCAAATAGTGAGCCTGTATTGATGTATGAAACCTATGTTAGAACTGGTTTAAAAATGGTTCTTAATGATGAATAAAGTGTTTTCAACCTAATTCATAACCTAATTATAAACCCTTTATGAATCCTTTATTAGGGTAGTCTTATTGTAAAGTGGTACCGACTTTTCTTATATTACGTGTTCTGTGTTTTATTGGCTGATTTAAAGGTCCCATGTCATGGCCATTTCTACTGATCATAATTCCATTGTTGAGGTCTACTAGAATAGATTTACATTGTTCAATGTTCCAAACTCACATTGGTTTCTCATCCAGCATCTCTGTATAGTATGTGTATTCACTCTCTGTCCTACACGCCTTGTTGGAGCTCCTGCCCCTCCCCCCCTGGGTGTGTGTGCGGAGCCGCGGCTGAGAAAAGATAAGGCTGAGTGAGTGTGTGTGAGGAGCTCCGCGGATTGGTCCATTTGGACCTGGGTTTCGTTACGACACTATACTGAGGAAGTAAACAATGGAAAAAGAGAAATCTCCAACGAGGCGTTCTGGGGCAGCACAGACAGGTCTTCTCTGTGTTAGAGTTTTACTCGCTACAGGGTGTACTTTGAGGGTTTGTGACTCTGCAGACCGTTTACATGCAGAACGACCTTCATAACACACAAGGGGACGGGTAAGAACCGGAAAAGCATGACATGGGACCTTTAATGATCAATAGAACCCCCCAGGGGAAACCTGAAAATCAGCTTAATAGGGCCCCTTTAAAGTATGTAAACATATCCTGAGAATGAACAAAATGGGTGCCCTTTAGGTAAGAAGATGTCAAATGAAAATCAAAGCATTAGCTTCAGTTCAGCTTCTGCTTTGATTTAATGCAGCGGTTTTCAAAGTGTGAGGCGCGCCTCCCCTGGGGGGCGCCAGAGAGCTTCAGGGGAGGCGCAGCGTGAGACACAAAAGAACGAGAAAAAGACGAGTAAAGCGACACTTGCCCACTTGTGGCTGTCTGTGGAGACCGAGTTCCCCCACCTCGCCAAAAAGGCTCCACCTACCTATGTGAGTGCAGGTTTTCCGCATTGACTTTGATCAAAAGCAAGTACCGGTCAAGGCTGCAGCCAGAGGATGATCTGCGTTTATTCCTGTGTGCATCAAAGACGGAGACTCATTGTTCCCACTAAAGTAGGGGTGAGTGTAATAAGGAGGCAAAGTTAACGTTCAGTGTGTGACCAGGAGCATATAAGGATTTATCCACCATGTTGAAAATGTTAAAAAAAATATGTCTTGAGAACACGGCGTGCGGAAATATACGGGTCGTGCTGCAGCTAGATGTGCCTGTCCTCTGTAAGAAGGTGTCGGCGACTGACATGCAAGGAAGAACGGCTGTCCACAGGCTGTTCCAACTTTAACAACTGTATTAACTTCCAGGGTAGTGAATTGAACATGCAATTGTAATTGGGTGTGTGGTATATTTTCATGCATGTTCCACAACACACAAACTGAACAACACTCAATTTTCCGATCAGCGTCCTTGCGATCTTGTTATAATAACAAGTGCACGTTACTGATGCAATATGGTTGAGACCATTCGGGCTTATTCTAGAGGGGTGCAAGGAATAGTCCAAGTAGTGGGGGAGTTTTATACAATATGTTTAAAACATAAAAATAAAACGGTTTAAAAAAGTTATTGTTTAATGTTTTAAGGAGGTGACGCTACTCAGCCAATCAAATCGGTGCCGTCAGCACGATAGATTCAAACACACACAGAGACACGACAAGAGGAGAGAAACAGTCGAAGTAATTTCAAATGGCGGAAGGTAGACAGTGAAAACAGAGCATTTAATTACATTTTGTCTTACTGGACCTCTTTGAAATGCAATTGAATACCCCTGCATTATAGCAACAACAACAATAATAATAATAATAATAATAATAATTGGGAGGGGGGGCGCGGCTGTTCTTATGTTCTCTGAGGGGAGGCTCACCTACCCACACTTTGAAAACCCCTGATTTAATGGATGTTCCCCCTCTTTCCAGCTGCTCATGGACAGCATTGAATTCATCGTGTCCATCGCCTCCCAGATCTACTCCCTGGTGGAGAATGTGAAGGCCAACAAGAAGCGATGCCGTCGTGTTTGCGATCGCGTCAAAGCTCTAGAGCATCTGGTGCAGTCCATCAAGCAGAGAGAGAAGGGACAAACCTCTGCAGACTTAGAACGATGCCTCAAGGAACTCTCCATCACTCTGCAATCAGCGAAGGAGGTCATGGAGAAATACTCAGGGGAATCTTTCATGAAGCGAGTGCTGAAGTCTGGCAGCCACGAAGACGAGTTCAGCAGCTTGAACGACCGCCTCAACGACGCCCACCAGGTCCTTTCAGGATCTCTGCAGGTGGAGCATGGCAACATCCTACTAAAGGTGTTCGAAAGATCCACCAGGGAGGAACAGGACGAGAAGGACAGGAAGCAGGATGACAGCGAGCTGAAGAAACGTGAGGGGAAACTGATGGTGGCTTTGTAGAGTTTCAGAACCTTGATTTGTGTTCGAACTTCCAGTTAGAGCGTAATTGCAATTACTTTGCCTAGCGTCATTAGCTTTATCAACTTTATCTTGCCAAATAAACGTTTGTAAGATGTTCTAAATGTACTTTTATTAGATAATAACACTTTTTCCAGTTAAGAAACTAACCATTTATATTACCAATACATGATTAGTTTATCCATATAGAACATATTTGGTCATTTAAGGCAATGTTTTGAGCTGTTAGCAGCCGGTCAGCTTAAAAAAACTCACATGTCAACAATGTTTGTATCATAACTCTCCCTGCCTGCAAGGTAGGCACAAACGCTAGCTACATAGCTAACATTCGCTAGCCAGCTTGTTAGATAGGTAGCTAATGTAAGCTAGCTTGTAAAGTACATAGCTAATGTTCGCTTGCCATCTTGATGATAGGTAGTTATCATTGCTAGCCAGCTTGTTAGATAGCTAACATCTACTAGTTAGTCTGTTAGATAAAAAACTAACATTTACTAGTTAGATGGATAGCTAACATTCGCTAGCTTGATAGCCCACTGGTTTTTTTTATTTTAAAAAGTGTAAAGGTCCCCTATTATACTATTTTTCAGCAATATATTATAGATCTCAGGTATACAGAACATGTCTCAGAAGTATCTGTCTGAAACCCCAAACAGATCATTGCAGCATCCCATAATCCCCTCTGTTTCCGCCCTGTTCCAAAAGTGCGGATTCTCTGTCTGTATCTTTCAATGCTAATGAGCTGCTGCTGGCCACGCCCCTCTGAGAACTCTAAGAGGAGATTCAGGTGATAAGGTGGGAGAGGGGGGTTACCTTGGTTGGTGATTGGCGAATGGTTACACAAGCCCAAAAAACAGGTTTTTATACAAATGGATCAGGACAAAGAGAGGGGGTCTTTGTTCCTGAAACTTTCAGAATCTCTTTACACAGACTTACACATATTGATGTAGAAAATACATGAAAAAGCAGATTTTGCCTAATAGGTGACCTTTAAAAGGAAAGCAAAGACGCATGAGTTTGAGGAACTTCGGCACTTCCTGGACCTTGTAGTCCCTCAAAGTCCAGGTTGAAATAAAACTTAATGACAAAACATTCTTCACATTTTCGTATGACAGTATCAAAACTTGAACATACTGACTATCAGATAAAAGGACATGAAATGACATCCCTGTGTAGGATATTTTGTGAAATCACAGCAACAAAGTGGTGTTTTATTTTTTACTTTATACGTGTTTTTTTCTACCTCAGTGCTACTGCAGTATGCGGAGGTCCAGCAGCAGATGGCAAAAAAGTTGCAGGAAGACATTAATAAGATTCTGAAAATGTGTGAGTATAGCATAAACAGCATAATAATCAATGTCAGAACAATTTATCCGATTTGAGTCGCCTTGTTGTTGAAACCTTCTATATAAATAAATCTATCTTGCCTTAGTAGTTGGAGGAAACCAAAACCAAAGCAAAAACTAACTTTTGACCACATATTTTTACAGTGGAGAAGCCCTACGATGTGGGCATCCAGATCATCAGACAGCAGGAGCTTAAATACGAGTCTGTTGACGGCCTGACCAAGAAGCCCTTCATGACAACACCAACCTCAGAGGTCTACAGAGGAGAGTACCATAGTTTCCCAGTGGTCATCAAGAGATACACTGACCCTGCGACCACCAGCATAAGGTCTGTGCACATTTCACGAGAATACCAATTTCCTTTTTCCTAATTGCGTTCATCATTTTGTTCTTTTGGTGGATTTATTCACTTTAAAGACAAGCTGGAGGAGATAAGTGCTTGCTGTTACCGTTCCTTTTTTTTCCTTCTTCCTCAATGCCACTGACATATAGCGAGGTGAAAAGAGGTTTCAAAAAGGATGTGAAAACCATGAAAGTGTTTCAGTCTCCCAACATCCTGCGAATGTATGGCATCTGTATCGAGGACGAGACGGGTGAGTGGACTGTAGCATACAATTCTGAATATAGAGTGGTAATGAGTTGAGTCCTCAAACAATGAGTCCTCAAACCCGGGAATGAGTCAGCATTGTAGCTTGTCTGATTTCCTTGTCTTAAAGTCAAGGTCTGTGGTTAACACAAGCTGAAGAGACTTTGGTTCTTAGACACAAAATACATCAGTAAATACCCCACTGGAGAATGTCCTATTGGTCTTGGAAAGGGCAATTGCTAAAATATGACTAAATAAGAGTAATACACGTCATCCCTGTGAACATTAGCATCCTTTAGCTTAGCGGTGGTGACGTGAAGTCATGTGACCGTGCTGTAGTTCCTTTATAGCCCAACATTAGCCACCTTTAGCTTAGCGGTGGTGACGTGAAGTCATGTGATCGTGCTGTAGTTCCTTTATAGCCCAACATTAGCCTCCTTTAGCTTAGCGGTGGTGACGTGAAGTCATGTGATCGTGCTGTAGTTCCTTTATAGCCCAACATTAGCCTCCTTTAGCTTAGCGGTGGTGACGTGAAGTCATGTGACCGTGCTGTAGTTCCTTTATAGCCCAACATTAGCCTCCTTTAGCTTAGCGGTGGTGACGTGAAGTCATGTGATCGTGCTGTAGTTCCTTTATAGCCCAACATTAGCCTCCTTTAGCTTAGCGGTGGTGACGTGAAGTCATGTGATCGTGCTGTAGTTCCTTTATAGCCCAACATTAGCCTCCTTTAGCTTAGCGGTGGTGACGTGAAGTCATGTGATCGTGCTGTAGTTCCTTTATAGCCCAACATTAGCCACCTTTAGCTTAGCGGTGGTAACGTGAAGTCATGTGACCGTGCTGTAGTTCCTTTATAGCCCAACATTAGCCTCCTTTAGCTTAGCGGTGGTAACGTGAAGTCATGTGACCGTGCTGTAGTTCCTTTATAGCCTATCGTTAGCTTTTTTCTTCTGGCAATTGCATTCATTGGTCCAACCCACCTACAAAAATACATAATTCATGCACCACTCCTTTAAAATGACAATAACTTGAGGTTGCCTTGTGACTTCCTGCAGGACCTAAACCTAAGTTTCTCATCATCATGGAGTACTGTGAGAAGGGAAGTCTGCGAGAGGTTCTAGACTCTGGTTGCACACTGAGCTGGAACCAGAAAGCTCGTATGTGCCGGGACGCAGCGCTGGGACTTTACCGGTTAGAATAACACAATCATTTATTTGATGTCCTGTTCATTATTGTTTGTTATGCATAGGAATGCTTTTTAAATGTCATTGTACCTGTACAATGACAATAAAGGAATTAAATTCAATTCAATTTAAAAGATAAAATGTCCCTTCATGATGATAACATCTGTGTCATTTTTAGACTGCACCAGTCTGAAGAAAAAGGTCAAGTTCATGGATGCATCAACAGCAGCAAGTTTCTGGTGGATGACAGCTACACAGTCAAGGTACGGACACTGGTGCATGCTGGGATTGCTAACGGTCCAATGATTGGCAGTATTTAAGGCGTTGGGGGAAACTTATAAAGTCTTGGTGTGGTTTTCAGCTGGGAGGCTTTGAGTTTTCACAAACTGAGACGTCTCTGAGAAAGCCAACGAGGGGCGGGGTCAACAGGTCCTTCACCTATTCCTCTCCTGAGTTGCTCGAAGACATTAACAGCTACAACAAAGAGTGTGAGGTTTACAGGTCAGATACCGTCACTCTGGACATCAGGTTCATTCAGACATTGCATGTTTGTTTTCAATACTGTACGATAACTTTGAAATGTTGCCCTTCAGCTTTGGAATCGTCCTCTGGGAAGTTGCAACTGGACGCAAACCTTTTGACGGTATGTATCTGCAGAACACAGCCAGGACTCTCCAACTCTAGATGTGATTGCAACATCTAAAAAAAAAAGGACCTCATGGTTGATCGACGTTACAGAAAAATATTAAATGCTGTCCTTTGCTGGGTTGGGGACCACTGATCTAAATCACATACAGAAATTAGTAGAAGTTAAAAACAACATTAAAGATATGAAATCAAAGCACAGCTGCACCTGACTCTTCTTGTACAATTAACTTGTTTTCTAGATACATTGTTTTGGTCTGTAAATATCAGAAACGTTGACTAAGAATGAAGAACATGAATGTCTGAACAGAAGGGCAATCATTCCAAAAGTGTGGACTAAAATGGTGCTGCTAGCATGACTAAAACTACAACGTGGGCTTCTTCTTTTGTCCTTATTGTGTTCGTGATTTTCTTTCAGGTTTGACCTTTAAAGAAGTCCATCAGAAAGTATTCGTAGAAAAATACCAGGAGCCGCTTGACGACTGTCCCAAAGAACTAGGACTTCTGATCAACGCCTGCTGGGCCTACGATCCCTTCCACAGACCGTCAGCTGGAGGTAACTTAACGCCATCACCATGTTCACCTTTAGGTAAAACAGGTATCTGCTAGACCAGTGGTTCTCAACTGGTGGGACCCGTTTCAAGTGGGTCGCAGATGTGTGAGTGAAGGAAAACATTTTTAGAAAAAAATATATTTCCTTTTTTTTTTTTTGGGGGGGGGGGGAAAGTCAAACTTTTATTTTGAAGGCCCGATTTTCAAACGCTGTGCATGCAGTAGGCGTTGGACTGGAAGTACCGGAGACCATGAACGGTTTTGAAAACTTTTGTCACGTAGTGATCATCTTCTCAATAAAACATCTTTGCTGATGTTTTTTCGAGTCTTCTGGCCAATCAGAATCAAGATTGTTGCCGGAAGTCCCCACGGAGAATAACTTTGCGGTAGAACTCTTCTTTATACATCCATGGGTACAACTTCAGATACAAATGAACACATAATGAAATATGACCCCCGGTTTGATGATTGACAGGTCACAGAGCAATGGGAGCTATCTACCCTTACCCACAATTTAAAGTAAGTCACACAGACTATCTCCTCTTTGCTCTTCTCGCAGCAAGATGTCAGAACAAAGTGAAAAACAAACAATGGCATAAAATATTATTAATATTTTCTTCTCAGAGTGTACCAGAATGGGTAGTTTATATATTAGTATTTCAAAAAATCTCCTGGGGGAGAATCCCCCCTGACCCCCCTGCTGGGGTTGGGTTTTCAGCACGTGTGCCTTTTTATGTTATACAGTTCGGCTTTGATTCCTTCATCTTATTAAACTAGAGATGTCCCGATCCGGTCACGTGATCGGGGATCGGAGCCGATCACGTGATTTTCAAAAGCTCGGGAGAAAAAAATCGGGGATCGGGATTTAAAAAAAAAAAAAAAAAGTTAAATACTTTTTTTAAATGTTGTATTCAATGTTACAAAACAAAAATGACCATGTTCAAGTCTTAAAGTCATCCTGAGGCCTTAGTTTTGGTTTCAAATGACAGAACATCATGTATGTGTTGCTTCTTTGGGGCTTGTTTTCATAGACCTGGTTGATTATTTCTCTCAAATCTGGCAACAGAGTGGGCGCAGTGTCTAATAGTAGCAGTAAGCTAACGAGTACTGATAAGCTTTATTTTTGTTTTGATCCAATGCTGCACAACTGAACTGATCCAATGCTGCTGTGAAAGAAAGAAGCTATATCCATGTTGGATAGAATATCCAATTTAAATAAAAAAAATAACCTTAAGTGACAACTTGAATGCTTTTTTTTCTCTTAATGCATTGCATAAAGATCGGATCGGGAAAAATCGGTATCGGCAAATTGTCAAAATCAAATGATCGGAATCGGATCGGGAGCAAAAAAAGGTGATCGGGACATCCCTACATTAAACCTTAATTAAAAGCATACTTTAGTTCTGTGAAGGTATATAAGGGATATATACACTGTACTTCACTTTAATTAATAATGTATGCTGAAAAGAGTATATTTTACTGCACGATTTTTTGTTGAATAGATTTGAGTGGTTACAAATTCGGGTCGCGATTTATTGACTAAGGAAAAAGTGGGTCCCCAGGCCTGACCAGTTGAGAACCACTGTGCTAGACTGTCTTACAAAGGACAGACTTTAAGGCCCTAACCCACAAAGCAGATTATCACCGGTCCGCCAATTTTGAGCGTCTTTTGGCCATGTTCTATGCGGTGAGTCCCGCAGTGTCAGCAAATAAACCTCAAAGTTAACTCTGGTTGGCTGTTCAGCTTAAGCCAATCAGTGCATAGTTATAATAGTGCATAGAGTGACAGTTACAGTGGTGTCTCTACTTTAAAGAGTCCTCTCCTGCTGATGTTCAGGTGTATATCAGTATGTGGTGTCTCTACTTTAAAGAGTCCTCTCCTGCTGATGTTCAGGTGTATATCAGTATGTAGTGTCTCTACTTTAAAGAGTCCTCTCCTGCTGATGTTCAGGTGTATATCAGTATGTAGTGTCTCTACTTTAAAGAGTCCTCTCCTGCTGATGTTCAGGTGTATATCAGTATGTAGTGTCTCTACTTTAAAGAGTCCTCTCCTGCTGATGTTCAGGTGTATATCAGTATGTAGTGTCTCTACTTTAAAGAGTCCTCTCCTGCTGATGTTCAGGTGTATATCAGTATGTAGTGTCTCTACTTTAAAGAGTCCTCTCCTGCTGATGTTCAGGTGTATATCAGTATGTAGTGTCTCTACTTTAAAGAGTCCTCTCCTGCTGATGTTCAGGTGTATATCAGTATGTAGTGTCTCTACTTTAAAGAGTCCTCTCCTGCTGATGTTCAGGTGTATATCAGTATGTAGTGTCTCTACTTGAAAGAGTCCTCTCCTGCTGATGTTCAGGTGTATATCAGTATGTAGTGTCTCTACTTTAAAGAGTCCTCTCCTGCTGATGTTCAGGTGTATATCAGTATGTAGTGTCTCTACTTTAAAGAGTCCTCTCCTGCTGATGTTCAGGTGTATATCAGTATGTAGTGACTCTACATGTCTCCATGCTTTAATGTTTCAAAAACCTCTTTATTGTTCTCTTACTGCCTGTGCTGCAGCACCTCTTTTCACCCTCTGTCTGAAACCAAAGCCCAGTCTGCTCTGATTGGTTAGCTGGCCGGCTCTGTTGTGATTGGTCAACCGCTTAGAGAGGTCCCCCATAGCCTATCACGTACAATGTGCTGGAGCGCTAGCCAATAGAAGTGTGAGTGTTACATAGTGAAGTCACTATGTTCTGGGAAAACACAAAAAAAGCACAGTAGGGCCCTTTAACCGTAGAACTTCTCCAACAATAACAATACTAATATGGTCTCTCTCTCTCTCCCACAGTGCTGGTGGATCAACTGAAAACATGGGTGACACAGTTGGATAAGGTGTAAAGCCTTCATGCCTCTCAGTCTGCAGTACTCATGGTTTCTGATCACGGATCTCCTCAGGAGACCAAATGATATGATACACTTATAAAGTTGTTCTATCGGAGAAGCCATTTCCAACCGCACTATTTGGTTCCTAACGGTTCTTAAGTCCTATCTTAGACTTCCCATCTTATCTAACCCTCAACACACTACTGCAGCTCTGTATAACTGTGAAAGCCATTCTTTAATCAGGACTTTATCTTTCCTGTCTTTGGTTCAAATGTGCATGAGACTGCATGTATCAGATCAGGGACAATTAATTTTTTTAAAAGGGCATTTGTGATCCGCACCGGCGCTTGTTAAAGCCAAATTAAACATAGGCCTCTTAAAGCAAACATTGAACATCATTATCTTGGCATGCATTACACTAAAACCTGATGTTGTGTTACAAAAGAATTGCGCTGGAAGATGTGTTTTTATAGAAGATACTGTATGCATGTTATTGTGTTTTCAATCATGGGGTCTTGATTGAAAGCTTGGGGAATATGTAAACCAAGTGTATGGTGTTCAAACTATGTCTTATGGAGAAATATAACCGTTAGGAAGTATAAAAGCAATGGGATAATGTCTGGCATTGCTGGCACTGGCCATTCTGAGCTATAGCTGCTGCCATTTATTGGGGAAAAGCACATTTTAACTTCCCATTTTTATGTAAATGTCCAAGTGTGAGTCCATTGAATGTTAAGGAGCCAAAGCTTTAGCGGAAACACTGGAAATGTTGGTTATTTTATACGTGGGAAATGTCTTCCTTAAACTGGGATCAAACCTGATGATAACTTCTATATAGTACACATAAAGTTTACAAGCTTAAAGATTACATTTTTACCTTTTATGTTTGCCTTGATTCTCTGTGCCAATAAAAGTGGTGCTAGATTCAACGTGTGTTGTGGCTGACATGTCTTCAGGTGAATTTTCAAGTGTGAGTATGTTAGATATTGATCTTTGACTGGTAAATTATTTCATATTGTGGATGGATTTCAAATACATGAATGATACTGTATACAGCTTGGAGGCTGCAACAAAGATGGGAGACCAGGCAAGCTTACAATGTGGACATACAAAGGACATAACAAACCTGAATGTACGTGTGTGTGTGTGTGTGTGTGTGTGTGTGTGTGTGTGTGTGTGTGTGTGTGTGTGTGTGTGTGTGTGTGTGTGTGTGTGTGTGTGTGTGCACAATCAAAGTTAAGGCCAACAAAAGAAGGAGAGCTGTCAGTATGGGAGGGTGTTGGCCTTTTATCCCCAGGCACCCAGGTGTGGCTCATCAGGTGGACGACTTGAACACCTGTAACACAAATTAGAGCCAGCAGCAGAGGTGAGAAGTACTGAAGTACAAATACTTTGTTCCTGTACTTAAGTACACTTTTCTGGTATCAGTACTTTACTCCAGTACTTATTTTTCTGACGACTTTTTACTTTGACTTCTCACAGGTTGAACACAAATACCTGTACTTTCTACTTCTTACATGTTGAACTCAAATACCTGTACTTTCTACTTCTTACATGTTGAACACAAATACCTGTACTTTCTACTTCTTACATGTTGAACTCAAATACCTGTACTTTCTACTTCTTACATGTTGAACTCAAATACCTGTACTTTCTACTTCTTACATGTTGAACTCAAATACCTGTACTTTCTACTTCTCACATGTTGAACTCAAATACCTGTACTTTCTACTTCTTACATGTTGAACTCAAATACCTGTACTTTCTACTTCTTACATGTTGAACTCAAATACCTGTACTTTCTACTTCTCACATGTTGAACTCAAATACCTGTACTTTCTACTTCTTACATGTTGAACACAAATACCTGTACTTTCTACTTCTTACATGTTGAACTCAAATACCTGTACTTTCTACTTCTCACATGTTGAACTCAAATACCTGTACTTTCTACTTCTCACATGTTGAACTCAAATACCTGTACTTTCTACTTCTTACATGTTGAACACAAATACCTGTACTTTCTACTTCTTACATGTTGAACTCAAATACCTGTACTTTCTACTTCTCACATGTTGAACTCAAATACCTGTACTTTCTACTTCTTACATGTTGAACTCAAATACCTGTACTTTCTACTTCTTACATGTTGAACACAAATACCTGTACTTTCTACTTCTTACATGTTGAACTCAAATACCTGTACTTTCTACTTCTTACATGTTGAACTCAAATACCTGTACTTTCTACTTCTTACATGTTGAACTCAAATACCTGTACTTTCTACTTCTTACATGTTGAACTCAAATACCTGTACTTTCTACTTCTCACATGTTGAACTCAAATACCTGTACTTTCTACTTCTCACATGTTGAACTCAAATACCTGTACTTTCTACTTCTCACATGTTGAACTCAAATACCTGTACTTTCTACTTCTTACATGTTGAACTCAAATACCTGTACTTTCTACTTCTTACATGTTGAACTCAAATACCTGTACTTTCTACTTCTTACATGTTGAACTCAAATACCTGTACTTTCTACTTCTTACATGTTGAACTCAAATACCTGTACTTTCTACTTCTTACATGTTGAACTCAAATACCTGTACTTTCTACTTCTTACATGTTGAACTCAAATACCTGTACTTTCTACTTCTCACATGTTGAACTCAAATACCTGTACTTTCTACTTCTCACATGTTGAACTCAAATACCTGTACTTTCTACTTCTCACATGTTGAACTCAAATACCTGTACTTTCTACTTCTTACATGTTGAACACAAATACCTGTACTTTCTACTTCTTACATGTTGAACTCAAATACCTGTACTTTCTACTTCTTACATGTTGAACTCAAATACCTGTACTTTCTACTTCTTACATGTTGAACACAAATACCTGTACTTTCTACTTCTTACATGTTGAACTCAAATACCTGTACTTTCTACTTCTTACATGTTGAACTCAAATACCTGTACTTTCTACTTCTCACATGTTGAACCCAAATACCTGTACTTTCTACTTCTCTCATTTCCCAAACAGGCTGGTTCCTTTAGTCTGAATGTGTGTTTGGTGGCGTGATCATTATTATTTAGAGTCATTGCGTGCCTATTGATTTGAACACGATCCGTGTATCCATCATTTCCTGGTCTTCTCTAAAGAAGAGGGACCAATGGAAACGTTGTCATGTTGCCGTTGGTCACCATGGAAACATTCATTAGCTAACAATGACATTATTGTTCTATTAATATAAAGGGAGGTCAGGTACTCTTTAAAACAGCTGCTAGTTATGGGTACTTTTTACTGAAGTACATTTCAAAGCCTCTTTACTTTGATTTGAGTAAATAAGTTTAGTCAGTACTTCTACTTTTACCAGAGTATTTTTAAACACAAGGATCTGTACTTCTACTTGAGTAAAGGATGTGTGTACTTTTTCCATCTCTGGCCAGCAAGCAGAACGCAAACACAGAGACCCCTAGTGGACTGGAGGGGATCATAACACCCCTTAAAAATGGGGTTCCCCCTAGAGAGTTTGGGGATACTTTGAAGGCTGAGTAACGTCACATGCGCTATCTGCAGATGTTGCCAATTATAAAAAGAACATTTCAAATGTTCCTTGTTTAAAGTGAAGTCAAAGCTCGATTTGAGGGCTTGATTGTGTTATTATTACGTACAATGCACACTGGGAACTGAACCCTTTATTATATTTTAAATTAAAAACTGAAATATTGTATTTAACAACATGTTCTAAAAAATTACAACGTACGAAGATCTTAATAGTTGCGAGCACTTATTCTTTATTTAATGTGCAAACATTTCAGACATGTGCTCAACAACTCAACACATGGATTTAAATAAATACATTGGTATATTATTGATATTTAAAACAATACAAAAAGAGTGTTGATAAATAAACAGCATTTTATATCCAATTATTAAAAAAACATATAAAATATTGTTCTTTTAAAATATCATAATGCAATTTGAACAACTCAGCAATTCTCATATTGTATTATTTGTTGTATTATCTCATGTTATACTGGACGTCGTTTTTCTTTGTATTTCCTGTAAATATTTCTCTATATTTTGATATTATAATAGTTGTTATTTTTGGGTTGTTTTTCTTACAACTTGTCTTATTTAACTGTGTTTATGTTTGCAACAAATACACCAAGGCAAATTCCTACTATGTGTGAACCTACTCTGTAATGGCAATTTCCTGTTTCTATGTCCTTTATATTTTTACCATTACTTCCCAGAAGGGCTGAAGAGTGATCCAGACGCAGACACAAACAGATGACTTTCCGGTCCTTTGGTGCGGTTTATAATGAGGTTTATTTAGGGTTTTACATACCAGGGTTTAATGTATGGTTTACTTGTTATGGTGAGCATCTGCCGGGCTGGTGGAATCGGTATGCTCTCTTCCTTCTGTGTTCTCCTGTCACATGTATGACCTCTTATATCCACCCGGTGCAGCTAAACCCCGCCACCAAGTGTTCAAAAATAATATAGCACTATACATATAACTTAAATAAACTGACACACCAACAACACCCATAAAATGGCTCCTACATACTCTCTGATTC
>NC_136903.1:2463325-2485734 GCF_949606895.1 Notothenia rossii | reverse complement strand
CTGCTGACCAGGTGGGAAGTAACTAAGTACATGTACTCAAGTACAGTTTACTGTAGTGGTACTTGTACTTTACTTAGTATTTCCACTTCTACTTATATATAAGTACGCAATCTGAGTACTTCTCCCTGGTAGAGGTAAAGCCAATCTTAATAGTTTCGTGTGATGCATGTTAAGTATGGAAATTTTTCCTCGTACAAAACAACTCACAAATCAACAAAGGTTCAAATCATCCGTCTGAGCTGTTCTTTACTAAAAGTCTTGAGTTGAAGGGGGAAGAAAACAGACCAAAAACATAAATAGCTAAAATAAAAAATAGGTTTCTTCTTAAATCACATTGGTGTTGTTACTGCCGGTGTCCAGCAGGGGGCGACATCACTGCATTGATGTTTTACTAATTGATAAAAAGCTGTTCAAGCTAAACGTGTTTCTTTGAAGGCAGCATCAGTTTAGTGACTGCGTACTTAGGACACACACACGCGCGCGCGCACGCGCGCACACACACACACACTTTGTGAGAAAGTGAGTGTTACCGTCTGTGTGCACGTTATGATAGAAACGGGGACATTTCTGTATAAATGTATTAAATCTGTAAAATGTGAAACATCAGGAAACACAAAGAGAGCTGAGCAATAAATATTCTTTATATCAAAATCTGACAGAGTACAGTTTTAAAATGTAGAGCTGCAATATTAATACAAATGTACTTTTCTGTAGAGAGTGGGGTAAAAACAGGCCAAAGTAAATAGAAATTAATTTGGTGGTTTCCACATTTGGAGCTAATGGGAGACATGTTTCCTGATTCTCTACAACAGAGTTAGTCAGACACAATTAAGAGAATAAAAGCAGGTTATAAAAACCATAAGTTTCTTTAAATATCTTTAAAAAAAACTAATTTAAAATAACTTAAAAACCCACTAAACATCTTTACCTTTTACAAAGAGGATTTGTTATAAAATGTAATAATTCCAGCATGTTTAATCACCATATTTAATTCAAGCTTATACCCAAAAACTGCATTTATGGATCATTAACAATTCATACTTATTACCAGAAATGTGACCGAAAAGATGTGAAACCACTGGAGCCTGAAACACACCCAGTTACACCCACGTGCTCTACATTAAATATAACCAGTGTTTTGACTGCATTTAAACGACTGTCTTTCGTGGTGTAATGTGAAGTTGCTGCACACGCCAACAGTCATTTAAATTGTGTTGAAACCAGTTATAAGCAGTGGCGTAGTGGTCGTTCCCCCACTTTTGAGAGTGAGTGAGCGCGTGAGAGCGAGATTGTTTGGGATGACCTAATTAAAATAGCGTCCACCCAGTAAAAAAAAAATCCCGACTACACCACTGGTTATAAATCACCAATAAATACAAATGTGTCATTAAATGTACGTTTCAAACCAGATTCATCAGAGACTTATTTTTACCTCAAAATTAAAAAACAGTCTGGAAATGTCTTTATTTTTCCCGTTGAAAGTCAAGAGGATTCTTTCATTTACAGGAAATCTCTTTGAGAGCGTGACACGTGGCTGATGCGTTTTATAAAAATCTAAAAGTGTGTTTTGTATTAAATCTTCTGGAAGTGCTGCACTTAATCTGAGGATAAATTCAGGAGATTAATTCACAAAAACACGTCTGCTTTCGACTAAATCATTTCGTATAAATAACAGCTTTGGCCTGTGAGTGTCCGGTTGACCTCATGGAAAAAGAAGTTTATTTCGTGTACAATATTTCTGTATCAAAAAAAGCTACACAGATAATACATTCTTTGAGTGTAAAGCAACACGAGCTGCATGTCCGTCCGTCAGAGTGACGCCTCCTTCTTCCTCTTTAGTTAATAGTTCAGGAAAAGTCTTAATAACAAAAAGAGGAATAGCCCTTTAAATCCACCGCTGTGAGTCCCGTTGTCTCTGGAGGAAAGTGAAAATGTTCCTCCGGCTACCTGCTGCACGTTTGGTTATCCTGCTTCCTGATTGGTCCGTTTACGTCCAATGGCGGAGCAGCGTTGAGGCGAGCAGAGAAGACGACAGGATGCAGAGGGACGGGAAGATGGCTGCCGCGCCGCCGCATTCCTTAGCATTTTCCTGAGAAGTTAAACCAAAGAGTTAAGCAGATATCTCCATTCATATAAGAATTACTAGTCTTTTAAAGTGATTATTTATTCATTATCTGTGTACAGGTCGTCAGGGTTGCATTGGCTGAATAAACAAACTGTCACTGTGGTTGTGAGCAGGGATGAAGAGTTACTCTGATCTGTACTTGTTTGTATTTATTGCCGTTTAGAAATACTTTGCTACGAGGAAAAGTACTGTGGAAAGTACACAAAAGTTAAGTATGCTAGAAAATATGAACATTTAATAGTGTACCGTGTCAGAAACACACAATAAGAAAAAGTCAGAGCCAGTATGTTTAACATTTGGAAATAAAAAAAAGGCATTAAAAAACGTTGTTAGTTTGTCGAAGAACATGTGAGAGCAAAGTATTTAGACATATTAAACAAGTCAGAGTGTTGTATGTCGAAAAAAGTGAAAAAGTCATAGAATAGTTTGTCCAATAACATGAATAAATGAAAAAAGTTTAAAATGACTTAAAAGAAAACTGTGAAAGAAACAAAGTATAGTAATAATGATAAATATATTTGTATTGAATTTTCCTCCAGTTTTCTCACATACTATAATATGCTGTACATGCAATAGAGTCTCAATATGTCAGACACTGACCTTGGGGTGGTACGCGTGGCAGGACTCCGGTCTCCTCCTCACCTTCTGGGACTTCATCCTGTTGCACTTCACTGTGGCGTTATGTTCACTGACGTTAGGGAAAACACAACCACGGCATGTACCTGAACTCAGCACACAAACACAATGCATTTCAATCTAATTGAATCTAAAAGGACATAAATGTGTCCTATAGAATCAGAAATCCTTTATTAGTCCCACATACACTGAACAGCGTTTCATTTACTCGACTCTACATGTATATAATTAACTTCATTTGCATTTACTTCCATCATTGTGTCTCTTACACCACTCTCGAACAGTATGTCATTTCAATTTCTTCTTAAGTGTATTGTACGTTTCCCTCTTGAAGGAACCTTCAGTATTTATTGCCAAAAACTGGTGAAAATGAGGAATTACACAAAGAACACTCAGAAAATAACGACGTTACGTCCCCTATTTTCTACAGAGACTACTGTATATTGTTGTTTCCCTGCTGCAGTGCAGTGTGTGTCCAGCAGGGGGCGCTGCATGTGTTGTGTTTGAGGACTAAAGGATATATTTGATCTCTTTGGGCTCCAGCGGGATGGGTCCGTACTGACGGGAGCAGTCGCAGTCCGCCTGAGCCACGACTAGAATCAGATTACTGTCAGGGATCTGCTGCACCACGAACATCCTGAAACATGAGATTAACCAATCAGTAAACATCCTGAAACAGAATTCAACCAATTAACCAATCAGTAAACATCCTGAAACACACAGTTAACCAATCAGTAAACACTCTGAAACAGACCGTTAACCAATCAGTAAACACTCTGAAACACACAGTTAACCAATCAGTATACACCCTGAAACAGAAATCAACCAATGAACCAATCAGTAAACATCCTGAAACAGAAATCAACCAATTAACCAATCAGTAAACATCCTGAAAAAAACAGTTAACCAATCAGTAAACACCCTGAAACACAGGCAATCAACCAATCAAATCTTATAACTAAAAGTCATAATATCGTATAGTAGCTTTTCTATATGTCAAGAAGTGTGAAAACCACCCACTACGTACATTTAAACGTGTGTGTGTGTGTGTGTGTGTGCGTGCGTGCGTGCGTGTGTGTGTGTGTGTGTCGTACTTCTGGCAGCGTCCACACTTGATCAGGCTGTTTGCCTCTCTGACCGATGAGTCGTACATGTAGCCGGGGTACGCCGTGTCACAGGGCTGCAGCGCGTCCACCTTCTTCGTCTTGTGACCTGACACACACACACACACACACACACACACACACACACACACACACACACACACACACACACACACACACACACACACACACACACACACACACACACACACACACACACACACACACACACACACACACACACACAATGTGAGAACTTAAGTAAAACAAACTCCTTCTAATTTAGCATCTAGTGAATGAATGACAAACATCACAATGTCTTCACACACACCCCCCTCCCCCCCCCCCACACACACACACACACACTGTACTCACTGGTATGATAGCCGGCCTTGGCTGATTGGATGAAGATGGATCACGGTGATGATGATGATGGTGATGATGATGATGATGATGGTGAAGATGAGGCGGCCATATTGAAACAGAGTGTTTATAAATGACACACAGAGCAGTGATGAGGTGATTAATGACTTAAGAACAATTACCAAAATAAAGCTTTAACTTAACTTTGATATTTGAATGTTCTGGTAATTCATACTTTTAGTTAACGCATTCAATGTTGTTTATTTATCCCCCCCCCCCCCCCCCCCCCCATGGCCCCTCTTCTTCTTATAAGGCGTCCATGGGTTTCAGGAAAGGCGCTAAATAAATCCAAGATATTATTAATATGTTGTTGTTTGTTTTACTAAACTGAACACCTCTTAATATGCACAATTAGATGAATAATGCAGAATATAAGTCGATGTATAAATGATCATAATAATATACAGAATGTGATATAACCAGCAACAACATGTATTAATGCATAATCCATTCTGCACAAAGAGTACTTTTACTTTAAGTATACATTTGTAACTAACAGTTACGTATATTAATTTAGATTCAACTTCAAATTAAAGACTTATGTATCTAGATTGCGGTATTTATTAATTAAAGTTAAACATGTGACGCGTGTATAATGTTTACATGTCTTACCGTCCACAAAGTAGTCAGAATGCCAGAGGCCGCAGAAATTAAACTCCAGCAGGAACCTGACACACACACACACACACACACACACACACACACACACACACACACACACACACACACACACACACACACACACACACACACACACACACACACACACACACACACACACACACACACACACACACACACACACACACACACACACACACACTTTGTTAATCCATATATTTGACTTCCTGTTTCCGCTGACAGACAGATATAAACTCACATGAGAGCGTTGGAGATTATCCAGCGGAGGATCGCAGTGACGGCGTAGAACGGCTGAAGGAGAAACACAAAGATTATATAAATAAAACTGAATCTGGATTTTAATAAAGTGGAATTTATTTGACACGATGAGGAATGTTTTTAGTCTATATGTCAAGAGAAATTGAGAAGACAAAAAGTGTGTCAAAAAATAATGTTAACGCTTTCACACCGCAGTACTTTTCCCACAAAGGTTCATGAGAATTAAGAGCAGATCGCGTTCACCTTGGTTGCTGATTGGCTAATGGCTACACATGACAAAACATCGTTATGACATCATCAAGTGGCCAAAATCGGATCAGCTCATTTTCAGACAGGTTTTTATAGAAATGGATCAAAAAGAGAGAGAATCTTTGTTATAATTAAAACAAATAATAAATGTTTAAAACTCACGCTGAGCAGAGGCCGGGCGCTGTTGCCGTGGTGATGGCCGCTCCTACACATCGCCTGGTAGTCGAACAACGACACCCTGCAAAAACAAACAAACAAAAAAAAATAAACAAACAAACAAAAACATGCAAAAGCACTTCAGAAACATCTCGTATTTATCTCCAGACGTAAAACCAATTCTATAATCCTTCATTTGGTATTTTAATGTATCCATTTAATTAGATTTAAAACTCAATATGAGTTTAAAAATACTTCTAATCTATGTTAGATGTAGAAGTACTCAGATCTTGTTCTTTAGTAAAAGTAGAAGTACTCAGATCTTGTACTTGAGTAAAAGTAGAAGTACTCAGATCTTTTTCTTGAGTAAAAGTAGAAGTACTCAGATCTTGTACTTGAGTAAAAGTAGAAGTACTCAGATCTTGTACTTGAGTAAAAGTAGAAGTACTCAGAGCTTGTACTTGAGTAAAAGTAGAAGTACTCAGATCTTGTACTTGAGTAAAAGTAGAAGTACTCAGATCTTGTACTTGAGTAAAAGTAGAAGTACTCAGATCTTGTACTTGAGTAAAAGTAGAAGTACTCAGAGCTTGTACTTGAGTAAAAGTAGAAGTACTCAGATCTTGTACTTGAGTAAAAGTAGAAGTACTCAGATCTTGTACTTGAGTAAAAGTAGAAGTACTCAGAGCTTGTACTTGAGTAAAAGTAGAAGTACTCAGAGCTTGTACTTGAGTTAAAGTAGAAGTACTCAGATCTTGTTCTTGAGTAAAAGTAGAAGTACTCAGATCTTGTACTTGAGTTAAAGTAGAAGTACTCAGATCTTGTACTTGAGTAAAAGTAGAAGTACTTAGATCTTGTTCTTGAGTCAAAGTGTAAATGTAGTGGAGTAGAAGTACAACATCAAGTATTCAAGTAAAAGTACCTTCATATTATCTTAAGTGCAGAACTTGAGTAAATGTACTTAGTTACTTCACACCACAGAATATTAAGCCTTCCTCACATCTCTTATCTTCACGTTTATAAACTACATTTCTTTTATCCTGTCGTACTTTTTGAACATCCCCATCTTGATCAGCGAGGCCATCGTGGACCCGTCCACCTCCCCGAAGAACCGACCCACCTGAAGGACAACAACGTTATTAGTTTGTGACGTCAGAGACACGGACAGCAATGAAATCAGGAACCGAGCATTAATGCTACGTAGCACACATGAGAGGGTTTTTGTTATTGTTTTGGTTGTAAATGTCCAGTTTCGAGGCGTTTCGAGTTTTAATCTGTTAAAAATTGTACTAAAAGAGTCAGAATGTCGCTCACAACATTTGAAATACTTTCTGATTACTTGTGATCTTTTCTTCATAGTCTGTGTAATTGAAATGTGATTTTTTGAGCAGGAACCAGCAGTGTGGCATGTTTTTGTGATGAATGGATAATGCGTACACACTTAACACTTGTCGTTGTTCTTATCTGAGCAGGAAGCTGGGAGGTGCAGCAGAACACAAACAGATGATTTAAAGTGAGGTTTAAAGTGAGATTTAAAGTGAGGTTTAAAGTGGGGTTTAAAGTGAGATTTAAAGTGAGGTTTAAAGTGAGGTTTAAAGTGAGGTTTAAAGTGAGGTTTAAAGTGAGATTTAAAGTGAGGTTTAAAGTGAGATTTAAAGTGAGGTTTAAAGTGAGGTTTAAAGTGAGATTTAAAGTGAGGTTTAAAGTGAGGTTTAAAGTGAGATTTAAAGTGAGATTTAAAGTGAGATTTAAAGTGAGGTTTAAAGTGAGGTTTAAAGTGAGATTTAAAGTGAGATTTAAAGTGAGATTTAAAGTGAGGTTTAAAGTGAGGTTTAAAGTGAGGTTTAAAATGAGATTTAAAGTGAGGTTTAAAGTGAGGTTTAAAGTGAGGTTTAAAGTGAGATTTAAAGTGAGATTTAAAGTGAGGTTTAAAGTGAGGTTTAAAGTGAGGTTTAAAGTGAGGTTTAAAGTGAGGTTTAAAGTGAGATTTAAAGTGAGGTTTAAAGTGAGGTTTAAAGTGAGGTTTAAAGTGAGATTTAAAGTGAGGTTTAAAGTGAGGTTTAAAGTGAGGTTTAAAGTGAGGTTTAAAGTGAGGTTTAAAGTGAGGTTTAAAGTGAGATTTAAAGTGAGCTTTAAAGTGAGATTTAAAGTGAGGTTTAAAGTGAGGTTTAAAGAGAGATTTAAAGTGAGGTTTAAAGTGATATTTAAAGTGAGATTTAAAGTGAGATTTAAAGTCTGGCCCTCGGCTGCAGCACATCTGAATTATTCAGAGCGTTTCGTCTCTTTCTGTTCGGCTGCTCTCACTTTGTCTACTTCGGTGGATTTTACCCACAATCCTCGGAGGTTTCTCTGCAGGATGCTGAGTATTAACGTCAGGATAAAAACATGACTCTCTGTTACCGAGGGGAGCAGAGGGGGAACGTGCTGCAGGAAACTCAAATACATCAGCAGCCGGTTAGACTCCTGCCAGACGCTCTGCACGGCTCCTGCTGCAAATCCTGCATCTGTTCTGAACATCTTTTTAGACATATTCTTAATTTGTTTTGGGAAAGTTTTCGGACATATTTCACCATTTTCTTTAGGGTATTTTTCTGACTTTTTTACACATAATTTATTATAATTTATTTTGCTTTGATTTGGAAAATGTTCCCATAATTCTTTGAAGGTTTTGAAGTATTTTTTCACATAATCCTTTCAAAATGATTTTACCACAGTTTTTCACATAATATTTCTGGTATTTTTTACGTGTTCGACATATTTCAGATCATTTAACAAATATTTTTGGAACATTTTTGGGCATATTTCACACATTTTAGGGATTTTCCTAATTCCTACATTAATCTTAAATCTTAATTCACATATTTTTGAAGATATTTTCACAACATTTTAAACATTGTATTTATTGTAACTCCTTTTACATACTGTTGGCTAGTTAATCTGCATTATTACACCATATTCTGTACATTTTCCAGATGTTTTTGGAACATTTTTGCATGATTGTTTCCATTTTTCCATGTAAATATATTTTAACATATCATTGCACATTTTTGTTGACATATTCCATGCATCTTGAACAATTTCTTTCAGACATTTTTCACTTGATTATTATTGTTCAGTTCGTCACACACATTCAAAATCATCTGGAGGTACATGGGGATGAATGACTGTCATTTAAAATGTAAATACAACGGAGGAATGTAGTTAGTAGTATAAAGATGGATTAAAAGGGCACTTCGTTAAAGTACATTCTTGTGGATAATATTTAGTGTTTCTCAGAGTGACCTGCAGTCTTCAGACAGGATCTTTGCTTCTCTCTCTCTCTGCACTTCCTCTCCGACACATTTCTTTTAGTCAGCAGCAACTTCATTTCTGTCCTGATTAAATATTTACTGTGCCCTGCAAACAATACGAGCTGCACCCCCTCACCAGGGAGGATTCTGGGTGTTTTTCCACGAAAAAAAACTTCCTGCAAAGTCCAGAGCTCAGCAGAACGTGGAGGAAGCACTTTATCATAATATCTGCTTAGTAAGGACCAGCAGACACGCATACGATGAACAACGAGCTACAGTGAGATATTTACAATCTGCTGTTGAAGCTGTATTTACTGATCACACACGGTTTAACATTAAATAATCTCATTAAAGATGATCTGTTCTTGTTAGAAGTTACAGTCATTTAAAAAGAAAACACTTTATTAAAGCATCTCCCCTCCAGCAGATGCACAACATAGATTTATGTCCTGAGACTCATCATGTAATCATCCTAAAGTTGCTGTTTAAGTAGGCCAATTTGTGAAAGATAAAGAGAGATGTTCAATTCTGACCATGCCGCCTCACTCTGAAAGCAGAATCAGCCTGTAGTCTGTAGCCTGTATCCTCTAGCCTGTAGCCTGTAGTCTGTAGCCTGTAGCCTGTATCCTGTAGTCTGTAGCCTGTAGTCTGTAGCCTGTATCCTGTAGCCTGTATCCTCTAGTCTGTAGCCTGTATCCTGTAGCCTGTATCCTCTAGTCTGTAGCCTGTATCCTGTAGCCTGTATCCTCTAGTCTGTAGCCTGTATCCTCTAGCCTGTATCCTCTAGTCTGTAGCCTGTATCCTCTAGTCTGTAGCCTGTAGCCTGTAGCCTGTATCCTCTAGCCTGTAGCCTGTATCCTGTAGCCTGTATCCTCTAGTCTGTAGCCTGTATCCTCTAGCCTGTAGCCTTTATCCTGTAGTCTGTAGCCTGTAGTCTGTAGCCTGTAGCCTCTAGCCTGTAGCCTGTATCCTCTAGCCTGTAGCCTGTATCCTGTAGCCTGTATCCTCTAGTCTGTAGCCTGTATCCTCTAGCCTGTAGCCTGTATCCTGTAGCCTGTATCCTCTAGTCTGTAGCCTGTATCCTCTAGCCTGTAGCCTGTATCCTGTAGCCTGTAGCCTGTATCCTCTAGTCTGTAGCCTGTATCCTCTAGTCTGTAGCCTGTATCCTGTAGTCTGTAGCCTGTATCCTCTAGTCTGTAGCCTGTATCCTCTAGCCTGTAGCCTGTAGCCTCTAGCCTGTAGCCTTTCTTCTTTGAAAAAGAAGAAAATAAAACAACATAGATTAGCTCCATGGCATAATGCCGAAACCCGCAAAATAAAGCAAAAGTCGAGACAACTTGAAAGGATATGGCGTTCCACTAAACTTGAAGAATCTCGTTTAATTTGGCATATTACTCTCAATGAATATAAGAAAGCACTGCGTAAAGCGAGAGCAGCATACTACTCTTCATTAATAGATGAGAATAAGAATAATGCAAGATTTCTTTTCAGCACTGTAGCCAGGCTGACAGAGAGCCACAGCTCGACTGAGCCTTCTTTTCCCATAGCACTCAGTAGTAATGATTTTATGTGCTTTTTTAACGATAAAATTGTTACTCTTAGAAACAAAATCAATGACCTCTTGCCTTTGACCAGTATAGTGTTATCAACAGCTCCCGGAAACGTAAGTTCTAATAATATTACACTAGATAGTAAACTAGAATGCTTTTCAGCCATAAACCTTGAACAATTAAATTCAATGATTCTCTCTTCTAAACCATCAACGTGTATCTTAGACCCGATTCCAACTAAGCTGTTAAAAGAAGTTTTTCCATTAATTAGCACTTCTTTATTAAATATTATGAATATGTCTTTATTATCAGGCTATGTTCCAAAATCATTCAAAGTAGCAGTGATAAAACCGCTTCTTAAAAAGCACAACCTCGATCCAGAGGTTTTAGCCAACTATAGACCTATTTCTAATCTTCCGTTCCTCTCAAAAATTCTTGAGAAAGCAGTCGCAAAACAGCTGTGTGATTACTTAAGAAACTATGATTTATTTGAAGATTTTCAGTCTGGCTTTAGAACACAACATAGCACAGAGACAGCTCTGGTTAAAGTCACAAATGACATTCTAATAGCCTCTGACAAGGGACTTGTCTCTATTCTTGTCTTACTCGATCTTAGTGCTGCATTTGATACTATCGACCATGATATCCTATTGCAAAGACTAGAGCACTTAGTTGGAATACAGGGAACTGCTTTAGGCTGGTTTAGGTCTTATCTATCTGAACGCTCTCAGTTTGTACGTGTCAACGATGAATCTTCCATGCAAACCAAAGTTAGCCATGGAGTGCCACAGGGCTCAGTGCTTGGACCTATTTTGTTCACCCTATATATGCTTCCGTTAGGCAATATTATAAGGAATCATTCTGTAAACTTTCATTGTTATGCGGATGATACTCAACTATATTTATCAATCAAGCCTGATGAAATTAATCATCTAAATAAAATTCAAGACTGCCTCAAGGACTTAAAAACGTGGATGACCTTAAATTTTTTGATGTTAAACACGACCAAAACTGAAGTTATTGTACTTGGCCCGAAGAATCTACGAAACAAATTATCTAAAGATATATTAACTATGGATGGCATTAATTTGGCCTCCAGTGAGACTGTAAGGAATCTTGGTGTTATATTTGATCAGGATTTATCCTTTAACACCCACATAAAATCAATTTCAAGGACCGCCTACTTCCATCTACGTAACATTGCAAAAATCAGGCATATCTTGCCTCAAAACGATGCAGAGAAACTAGTCCATGCATTTGTTACTTCAAGGCTGGATTATTGTAACTCCTTATTATCAGGGTGTACCAAGAAGTCAGTCAAGTCGCTTCAGCTGATTCAAAATGCTGCAGCTCGTGTACTAACCAGAGTTAGGAAAAGGGACCACATTACTCCTGTTCTGGCTGCCTTACACTGGCTCCCTATAGAACACAGGATAGAATTTAAAATTCTTCTTCTCGCCTACAAAGCCCTTAATGGGCAGGCGCCATCTTACCTTAAAGAACTCATTATACCCTATTGTCCTACTAGGGCATTGCGTTCCAAGAATGCAGGGTTGTTGGTTGTTCCTAGAGTCTCTAAAAGTACAATGGGAGCCAGAGCCTTTTCTTATCAAGCTCCACTTTTGTGGAATCAGCTTCCAGTTTGTGTTCGGACGGCAGACACCCTATCCGTTTTTAAGAGTGCGCTTAAGACTTTCCTTTTTGATAAAGCTTATAGTTAGGGCTGATTAGATTCAGCCCCTAGTTTTGCTGATATAGGCTTAGTTTGTCGGGGGACATCTTACTTCTTCCTTCTCTCTGTCTATACCTGTGTACTCTCATGTTCCGATTAACCCAGCTTCCCCAAATTTCTTTCTTTTTGGTGTCTATATACGTCGGGATCCGGAGTCATGGATGATCCTGCGGTCCTGTGTCATGGATTGCGAGTCCTGGATCTTGAGTCGTGGCTGCGGTCCTGGATCATAAGTCCTGGATGGATATCCTCGTGGATTCATCTTCTTATTATACACACATGCATTTCAAAACATTTGGACTACCTATGTTGCAAATGTATTATCTTTTCAATTTACACACGGCATCTATTGCACGTCTGTCCGTCCTGGGAGAGGGATCCCTCCTCTGTTGCTCTCCCTGAGGTTTCTCCCATTTTTCCCTTTAAACTGTGGGGTTTTCTCTGGAAGTTTTTCCTTGTACGATGTGAGGGTCTAAGGACAGAGGGTGTGGTATTGTCATACTGATATTCTGTACAAACTGTGAAGTCCACTGAGACAAATGTAACATTTGTGATATTGGGCTATATAAATAAACATTGATTGATTGATTGATTGACTGTATCCTCTAGCCTGTAGCCTGTAGTCTGTAGCCTGTATCCTCTAGCCTGTAGCCTGTAGTCTGTAGCCTGTATCCTCTAGCCTGTAGCCTGTATCCTCTAGCCTGTAGCCTGTAGTCTGTAGCCTGTATCCTCTAGCCTGTATCCTCTAGTCTGTAGCCTGTATCCTCTAGCCTGTAGCCTGTATCCTGTAGTCTGTAGCCTGTATCCTCTAGCCTGTAGCCTGTATCCTCTAGCCTGTAGCCTGTAGTCTGTAGCCTGTAGCCTGTAGCCTTTAGCCTCTAGCCTGTAGCCTTTAGCTTTAAGCCTTTAGCCTGTAGCCTGTATCCTGTAGCCTGTATCCTCTAGTCTGTAGCCTGTATCCTGTAGCCTGTATCCTCTAGTCTGTAGCCTGTATCCTGTAGCCTGTATCCTCTAGTCTGTAGCCTGTAGTCTGTAGCCTGTATCCTGTAGCCTGTATCCTCTAGTCTGTAGCCTGTATCCTGTAGCCTGTATCCTCTAGTCTGTAGCCTGTATCCTGTAGTCTGTAGCCTGTAGTCTGTAGCCTGTATCCTGTAGCCTGTATCCTCTAGTCTGTAGCCTGTATCCTGTAGCCTGTATCCTCTAGTCTGTAGCCTGTATCCTCTAGCCTGTATCCTCTAGTCTGTAGCCTGTATCCTCTAGTCTGTAGCCTGTAGCCTGTAGCCTGTATCCTCTAGCCTGTAGCCTGTATCCTGTAGCCTGTATCCTCTAGTCTGTAGCCTGTATCCTCTAGCCTGTAGCCTGTATCCTGTAGTCTGTAGCCTGTAGTCTGTAGCCTGTAGCCTGTAGCCTCTAGCCTGTAGCCTGTATCCTCTAGCCTGTAGCCTGTATCCTGTAGCCTGTATCCTCTAGTCTGTAGCCTGTATCCTCTAGCCTGTAGCCTGTATCCTGTAGCCTGTATCCTCTAGTCTGTAGCCTGTATCCTCTAGCCTGTAGCCTGTATCCTGTAGCCTGTAGCCTGTATCCTCTAGTCTGTAGCCTGTATCCTCTAGTCTGTAGCCTGTATCCTGTAGTCTGTAGCCTGTATCCTCTAGTCTGTAGCCTGTATCCTCTAGCCTGTAGCCTGTAGCCTGTATCCTCTAGCCTGTAGCCTGTATCCTCTAGCCTGTAGCCTGTAGTCTGTAGCCTGTATCCTCTAGCCTGTAGCCTGTAGTCTGTAGCCTGTATCCTCTAGCCTGTAGCCTGTATCCTCTAGCCTGTAGCCTGTAGTCTGTAGCCTGTATCCTCTAGCCTGTATCCTCTAGTCTGTAGCCTGTATCCTCTAGCCTGTAGCCTGTATCCTGTAGTCTGTAGCCTGTATCCTCTAGCCTGTAGCCTGTATCCTCTAGCCTGTAGCCTGTAGTCTGTAGCCTGTAGCCTGTAGCCTTTAGCTTTACGCCTCTAGCCTGTAGCCTTTAGCTTTAAGCCTTTAGCCTGTAGCCTGTAGCCTTTAGCCTGTAGCCTGTATCCTGTATCCTGTAGCCTGTATCCTCTAGCCTGTAGCTTTACGCCTCTAGCCTGTAACCTTTAGCTTTAAGCCTTTAGCCTGTAGCCTTTAGCCTGTAGCCTGTAGCCTGTATCCTGTAGCATTTAGCTTTAAGCCTTTAGCCTTTAGCTTTAAGCCTTTAGCCTGTAGCCTTTAGCCTGTAGCCTGTAGCCTGTATCCTGTAGCCTGTAGCCTTTAGCTTTAAGCCTGTAGCCTGTAGCCTTTAGCCTGTAGCCTGTAGCCTGTATCCTGTAGCATTTAGCTTTAAGCCTTTAGCCTTTAGCTTTAAGCCTTTAGCCTGTAGCCTTTAGCCTGTAGCCTGTAGCCTGTATCCTGTAGCCTGTAGCCTGTAGCCTGTAGCCTGTAGCCTCTAGCCTGTATCCTGTATCATGTAGCCTGTAGCCTCTAGCCTGTAGCCTGTAGCCTCTAGCCTGTAGCCTTTAGCTATACGCCTGTAGCCTGTAGCCTGTAGCCTCTAGCCTGTAATCTGTAGCCTTTAGGTTTAAGCCTGTCGCCTGTAGCCTGTAACCTTTATCCTGTACCCTGTATCCTGTAGCCTGTATCCTTTAGCTTTAAGCCTGTAGCCTTTAGCTTTAAGCCTGTGGCCTGTAGCCTGTAGCCTGTAGCCTTTAGCTTCAAGCCTGTAGCCTGTAGCCTTTAGCCTGTAGCCTGTAGCTTTAAGCCTGTCTCCTTTAGCCTGTAGCCTTTAGCTTTAAGCCTGTCTCCTTTAGCCTGTAGCCTTTAGCTTTAAGCCTGTAGCCTTTAGCCTGTATCATGTAGCCTGTAGCCCAGTGCTTCTCAAACTTTTTTCAGTAATGTACCCCCTTTGAAACATTTTCTCAGCCAAGTACCCCCTGACTGACCCCGACCGTTTTTGATCGAAAAAGCCTATATACATGATTACCATATAGTGATGTTCCCTCAGTGTGTGATGTATTAACTCCTTCGTGGTATGCATTACAAAAAACTAAGGATATGTTCATCTTCATGCATGCAAAAAAATATAACACTTTTATAAAACAGATTTTTCAATTTAAGTAATATGTTATTGTGAAAAACTATAAAACAATACACACATTTGACATGTTTATATGAGGACCCCCTTGGTGGTTCTAGGAATGTTTTATATAAAATTGTCTTTTCTATTTAACTTATTGTACTAAGATTATTTTTTTAATCATTCATGGTATTTTTTTAATTAACCTTTTTTTTCTTTTTATAAATCTCACGTACCCCCTGCAGTACCCCAACGTACCCCCAGGGGTCCGCGTACCCCCATTTGAGAATCACTGCTGTAGCCTGTATCCTATAACCTTTAGCTTTAAGCCTGTATCCTTTAGCCTGTAGCCTGTAGCCTGTAGCCTCTAGCATTTAGCCTGTATCCTGTAGCCTGTATCCTGTAGCCTGTAGCCTCTAGCCTGTAGCCTGTATCCTGTATCCTGTAGCCTTTAGCCTGTAGCCTGTATCCTATAGCCTGTATCCTGTAGCCTGTATCCTGTAGCCTGTAGCCTATAGCCTGTATCCTGTAGCCTGTATCCTGTAGCCTGTAGCCTATAGCCTGTAGCCTGTATCCTGTAGCCTGTAGCCTATAGCCTGTATCCTGTAGCCTGTATCCTGTAGCCTGTAGCCTTTAGCCTGTAGCCTATAGCCTGTATCCTGTAGCCTGTATCCTGTAGCCTCTAGCCTTTAGCCTGTATCCTGTAGCCTGTATCCTGTAGCCTGTAGCCTGTAGCCTGTAGCCTATAGCCTGTATCCTGTAGCCTGTATCCTGTAGCCTGTAGCCTTTAGCCTGTAGCCTGTATCCTGTATCCTGTAGCCTTTAGCCTGTAGCCTGTAGCCTGTAGCCTGTAGCTTCAAGCCTGTAGCATTTAGCCTGTAGCCTGTAGCCTTTAGCCTGTAGCCTGTAGCTTCAAGCCTGTAGCCTGTAGCCTGTAGCCTTTAGCCTGTAGCCTGTAGCCTGTAGCCTGTAGCCTGTAGCCTGTAGCCTTTAGCCTGTAGCCTTTAGCCTGTAGCCTGTAACCTGTAGCCTGTAGCCTGTAGCCTGTAGCCTGTAGCCTTTAGCTTCAAGCCTGTAGCCTTTAGCCTTTAGCCTGTAACCTGTAGCCTGTAGCCTGTAGCCTGTAGCCTGTAGCCTGTAGCCTTTAGCCTGTAGCCTGTAGCCTGTAGCCTTTAGCTTCAAGCCTGTAGCCTTTAGCCTTTAGCCTGTAGCCTGTAGCCTGTAGCCTGTAGCCTGTAGCCTGTAGCCTGTAGCCTGTAGCCTTTAGCCTGTAGCCTGTAGCCTGTAGCCTGTAGCCTGTAGCCTTTAGCTTCAAGCCTGTAGCCTTTAGCCTTTAGCCTGTAGCCTGTAGCCTGTAGCCTGTAGCCTGTAGCCTTTAGCCTTTAGCCTGTAGCCTGTAGCCTGTAGCCTGTAGCCTGTAGCCTTTAGCTTCAAGCCTGTAGCCTTTAGCCTTTAGCCTGTAGCCTGTAGCCTGTAGCCTGTAGCCTTTAGCCTGTAGCCTGTAGCCTGTAGCCTGTAGCCTGTAGCCTGTAGCCTTTAGCCTGTAGCCTTTAGCCTGTAGCCTGTAACCTGTAGCCTGTAGCCTGTAGCCTGTAGCCTGTAGCCTTTAGCTTCAAGCCTGTAGCCTTTAGCCTTTAGCCTGTAACCTGTAGCCTGTAGCCTGTAGCCTGTAGCCTGTAGCCTGTAGCCTTTAGCCTTTAGCCTGTAGCCTGTAGCCTGTAGCCTGTAGCCTTTAGCTTCAAGCCTGTAGCATTTAGCCTTTAGCTTTAAGCCTGTAGCATTTAGCCTTTAGCTTTAAGCCTGTAGCCTCTAGCCCAGGCATCCTCGAAGTCCGGACTCCGGTCCGGATCCGGACCAAACCACAACTGTCTCTGGACTCTGAGCAAATTATACTTTTCATATGTGTTATCTGCGAGACATCGCCACAACGCAACGAGTCAAAAATGTTCCGCTATGTCCAACAACAAACAGCGCTCTGCATGTCCGACTGTTCCACTGTCTGTGTGTGTCTGTCAACGCATTGGTCCAATCACATTCAGCGTCAGCGTTTTTTCCCCCCACCAACAGTCTGCGAATCAGAGGAACGGTAGGGCGGGTCTTCGCGGAATGTGGGTGGGAAAAATGCGTGTGTTTAAAAAAAAAAAGTCAGAGCGAGAGTTAACAGCTCATCTAGTTGCATCTGTACTGTAGCTAGTGGCCTAGTTTCACCTACTGGGGTGGCATGGGGGGGCAACTGCTACCCTCAAAATAGGCCTTGCCACCCCAGCTGCCACCCCAGTTGGCAGCTTTGTTTTGAAAGAAAAGTTGTGGCTCATCGGACATTTATGAGAGAAAGTCTCTAATGTCCGAGTGCAAGTGAATGCAGCACTAGACGTACGTCTTGTGACCCCTCCCCCGGCCCTGGCGCGAGCGTGGAAATATGATAGGCGGCGATTTCATTTGAACGGTACGGCGCAAAACGAGAAGCATTCGGACCAAAGTACTGAAGGAGTGAGGTGCGGTCTACAATGACAGAGAAGAGACTGTCAGGTTGGCTGTACTCAGCATTGAATCAAAACGCACTAAAGCTGTTGATCTTAATCAGTGTGTGAGGCGTTTTGCTGAACAAGATGGTAATCGCCGCATTCAGCTGTAATAGACATGTCAACTTGATGCTCTGCTCACGGATGAGCATACAAAACTGTTAAGATGATGACCTTACGGGTGTAAATATATGTTTTTCTTTGAAACAGTTTTAAGTCCTGAGAAAGTCAAATAAGACGGTGTGCAAAACTGCCCAGCCAAAAAAAAGTAACCACTTTGATTGAACTAGGCCAGCAGGTAAGGACTTTCCACTGGATCATAACTGAAGTATAAAAGAATGCATGACTGAAGAGATGGAGACCATGTTTGAAGGCAAACTAAAAGAGGAAATAACAGGTCAAGCAAATCCCCCTCTCAGATTCCACAGCAACCAGAAGAACATAAATACTGGCTGGTGATTTGATTCATCAGCTTTGTGATGGAATACAAAATGCACAGTGCATTTCCTTAGCTGTGGATGAGTCCACTGACACCACTGACAATGCTCAGTTGCTGGTGTTTGTGAGTTGTTATGATGAGAGGCAAAGGGGGAGTTTGTTGAACATGTGTTGGGCCTGATGAACCTCAGTGGACAAACAAGGGGGGAAGACATTTATAAAGCAATAATGGGAATGCTGAATGAAAGAGGGTGCAGCTGCCTTTATTCATAACTGCAGCTCTTACACTGCGACTCTGAGGGATCAAGCACAGACACAATAACAATGAAAACTGCTGCATACAGATTATTTTTGTTTTTGCAACCTCGTGTTAAGAATCTTGTTGTAATTGTTTAAAAGTTTGAATGACCGTAATAAACGGACCTTTGTCTTATTGAAAAAAAATTGTTGGAGCTTTAAGATTTGTATTTGAGTACCCCTGCTCTAGCCTGTATACTTTAGCCTGTAGCCTGTAGCCTGTAGCCTGTAGCCTGTAGCCTTTAGCCTGTAGCCTCTAGCCTGTATACTTTAGCCTGTAACCTTCTGTTTCAACCCAGTCTCACGGCATTTCGTGAGACCCGTTTATTTTCCTCGCGGACGGCAAAAAACTCAGACTTTATACAATTTAAAATAAAAGGGTTAGGCGTAGGGTAAGATATTCAGTAAGAAAATATCGGTCTTTCAAGACCCGACCGGACAACAAGACGTGGTGCAGACATGAAACATACTACCAATATAAATACATTGCTTTTAAAATCGTTCTGTGACATGAAAAAAAATGCAAACATCGTGTCGGTGAACACAAATCAATAGATTAAATTAATTTTGTGACTATAACACGAAATGCCGTGAGACTGGGTTGTCTGTTTGACAAACTCTGAATTTACTGAGCTCAACTTAGCTCAAAGCTAGTTAGACTGGAGAAACTCAGCAAGAGTTAACTATTAAGCTATGTTTAGTGGAACGGCAGGCGCTGTTCCTGAGGGTTGGAAGCTAGCAGCACTGCCTCTAAAGGCCGCTACTCACCAACCTGAGACCAAAGAACGCGTACCGTAACACACCGCAAAGATCTCAGTCGACGAGTGGCAATAACTGTCCTTACCAGCAGGCGGCGGTCGTGTGTATTCCTCATTCAAAAGAGGCAACAGCCAATCAGAGTGATTTCTTTGTCCGATTCAACATCAGCAACAACGGTGCGGGACACACCAACCTGAGTAGGGCGCCGCAAATGCCCGACTGCCTCTGACTCCCAAAATCAGGTAGGTGTGTCAGGGCCTTAAAAGTGACTAAATCTAGCATTGTTTTAATAAATTCTTCTGGATATTTACCCCAACATGTTCAGAAGCTTACTGCTGTTTAAAGTTGTGCTCATTTGAACCTGATCATAACATCACCATGTGTGTGTCGTTTGTCCGGTGAGAAGCACTCGCTCTACAAAGTCAACTTTTCTTCAGATTTCACTCCTCCCGTGTGTGACTGTGTGTTGTTTACAGCAAAATGGCGCAGATTTTTAAAAGGCCGCATAATCCACGCATTTTTCCACAAAGTTGCGAAAAAAAAAGTTAACTCGTCTTGAAGTGAAGTAGTAGCTCGCGCATCACAGAAGGTAAACAACACCGTAGAGTGAACGTGTGGAACTCACACAACGAACATTTCTGCTAAAGACCGGGCAAAGCAGTACCCGATGTCTTTCACGAAAGTGGGGGGAAACTATTCTGCACCCCGTGCATAAGTCTTAGAGAAAATCGACGGTGGCGACCCACTTTGATTCATTCAAACATTCAAAAAGGCTTTCTGCTGCTGCGGACAAGAAAGCCAAACGACTCACGCTCACCGAGGGATCAACCTCCAAAACCATTTTGAGGGCTACAAGAAACGAAGTGAGTAGCCTACAAGATTGAAGCTGCAGATAACGAACGAGTAAATGAAAACAGAATGAGGCGGAGAAGTGTGTGTGTGTGTGTGTGTGTGTGTGTGTGTGTGTGTGTGTGTGTGTGTGTGTGTGTGTGTGTGTGTGTGTGTGATTAAAATAGTCCAATTGCTTTTACAATAAATAAATATTGAATGTGTTTAATTGAATAGGAAAGGGGTTTAACGTTTTTAAAAACCTTTGTGTCTCTTTAAATGTTACTCAGATTGTTGACAGTCCTACTCGCCCTAACATTAAGTCCAATAATAAAAGCTCCCTAATTGATCTCATTCTAACTAATGTTCCCCATAAAAACTCATCTGTGGGAGTATTTGCAAATGATCTGAGTGATCACTGTGCTGTAGCCACAATTAAGGACACTAAGGTCCAAAAGGTTAAACCTCGTATTATCATTAAGAGAGACACAAAACATTTTGTGGAGCAGGGTTTTGTTCATGATCTGTTTGGGTTTGATTGGGGGAAAATGGATCTGTGTGCTGATGTAGAAACTGCATGGTCTTATTTTTATCTTGGTTTTATTGAGATCATTGATAGACATGCACCCCTGCGTACATTTAGAGTGAAGGGACGAGACAATCCATGGTTTTCTGCTGAGCTGTCCAGTCTCCTTCATGAGAGAAACAAGGCCTGGGCAAAGGCTAGGCAATCAGGCTCAGAGGTAGAATGGCTGTGTTTTAGACAGCTAAGGAATAGCTTCACTTCACATGTCAAAAGTACTAAATCAAAACACTATCTGTCAGTAACCACAAAGAACCTGAATAATCCTGGAAAATTTTGGAAAGCCATTAAATCGTTATCCACTGGTGATATCCGTAATGAGCTACCTCCGTGCCTCACCACAGCCTCTGGCTCTATATCGGACAGGGCTACTATGCTAAATTGCTTTAATGAGCATTTTGTGTCCTGTGGCTCTCTGTTTGATTCTGTCACTAACTCTGCCTCTGTGAACACTACAGTCTGTGACTCTGAAAAACTTGTGTTGGAAAACCCTTTTAGTTTGACTCCTTTTACTGTTGATGTTGTTCGTGAAGCTTTAACCAAGTTAGATCCTAGGAAACCGGCTGGCCCGGACAACGTAGAACCTTTCTTTTTAAAGATAGCTGCAGATTTTATTGCTCCACCTCTCACTACTCTTTTTAACCTCTCCCTCAGCACAAACACAATTCCAAAATTGTGGAAGTCAGCGTATGTCCTGCCTTTGCTAAAAGGAGGGGAGGCCACCTTATTAAATAATTAACGGCCAATCTCTAAATTGTCAGTTCTGGCTAAGGTTCTTGAACGCCTAGTGAGTGAACAGGTAAAGGAGTTTTTATGTAAGAATGACATTCTGTCTAAACATCAGTCAGGCTTCAGAAAGCAACACAGCACCATCACTGCCACAATGAAAGTGGTGAATGATGTGGCGAGTATTTTAGATAATAAGCAGAGTTGTGCAGCTCTATTTATTGACCTTTCCAAAGCTTTTCACACCGTCGATCATCGCATCTTAAAGCAGAGGCTACTCAGTATTGGCATATCCAGCCATGCAGTGGGGTGGTTTGTGAACTACCTCTCTGAAAGGTCCCATTGTGTTCACTTTGATGGGCTGTCTTCTGAGTGGTTGAACATTGCTAATGGTGTTCCTCAAGGTTCTGTTTTAGGTCCACTTTTATTCTCCATCTATATCAACAGTTTAGGTGAAAATGTGGATGAAGCCACTTTACATTTTTATGCGGATGATACCGTGATGTACTGTGCAGGTCCCTGAACATTAATAGAACATCACCTCCCATCTTCAGAGCAATCTGACTATTATAACATTAGCGTTAAGAAAGCTTACTTAAATATCTGCCACAACATAAGTAACCGGATCAGAGTAACATTAAGTACAGTCCGCGGCATATCACATCATAATGTATCATCTCCTTATCTGAGTCAGCTGAGCCGTATCTGGCCGTGCAACACTCACAGTGTCACATACTGTATGCAGAAGTATTATTTTAAGCAACACATTAAGTTGAGGAAACACTCGAGTCAAATGTAATGAAAGTCAGATGGTGTCTTAGACGGGGCAGTGATATCATAAACCTGTTCATGTACGCATTCAAACACTTGTTCTGTTACCAGCTGTATTCACCTTGCAGGTGCAGCTATGTGGCTTTGATCCTGGATCAAGTGTTTAAGTCATGGATGTTTAAAGTTTAACTTCTTCATGTCTAATATCATAGTTGACTTTTCGTTCAGGAAGTATGACGCTGCG